>NC_142049.1:38195048-38497255 GCF_982192425.1 Myodes glareolus
AACCACAGTTTATCCAGCACCAATAGGTGAACTGATCTTACATACAATAAATTTTGAGACATTAGAATATAGTACTGATGCTTGGGTAGGAGAAGCATTTCAATGGTATGAGGAAATAACAAAATGCCAAATGAACAGGAATTATAGAAGCAAGAGAGGTTTAAGATCCTGAGAGGGAAACTTACAGAGAACTAAACCAAGCTCATGGGAAATTATGAACTCTACACCAATAGCTGTGAAACCTGTATTCTACTGATTTAGGTGATCTGCATGTAGGAAACAGATGTGCAGCTTGGTATATTTAAGCTGCCTTGGAGGGGGAGCAAGTTCTGTTTCTGGTTCAAGATCTAATTTTTGGAAACAATTCCCTAAGTTGGGATGTCTAACTCATCTTCATATGGGAGTGTTTAGGAACTGCCCCAGCTTAATGTGCCAGGCTATGTTTCCTCCTTATAGGTGGCCTTACTTTTGGGAGCACTTGATGAGAATATATTTTGGGGCTGAAAGCATAGGGAAGAGGAGTCAGTGTGAGAAGTGTAAAATGCAAAATGAATCAAAATAAAGCAATTATATAAATTCCACCTTTTCAGTGATTCATCAATAGTATCTCATTTAAATTCAGATAAATATGAAAAACCAGTAAAGAACTACAAAAACACTGGTAATGCATACTAACAAACACAAAACAGTCTGTCTATTGTCCTGCTGAGCCACAGTCTACTCAGGATCTTTCTTAAATCAATCAAAATGACATATAATCCCAAAATATAAAGGAATATTACATAACCTGGTTTTGAATAGTTAATACACACTACCTTTCAATACATTTTATTTAAATGCTGATGGAGACATAAAGTGCCATCCTTGTTAGCAACTTGAGAAATTTTATGATTAAATTTTCTCATAATAATGTGAGCATATAGTATTATATTTGTGTATTTAGTCTAAAATATATATTTTTCCTTACTTATTTCACTTACTCAGTAATGATTACATCCTGAATGCTCATGTCTAGAAACTAAAGAACAACCACATGATCATGGAAGTTTAACCCACTGAGCTGATGCTGAATATCTAACCACAGGCTGGGCTGTGATGTACAAGTGCCTTAAAATAATGACCAGGCCCATTTTCTTAGTCAGGCTGCCCATCCCATTCTGTGACATGAAGTAAGCATATAAAACAATCTAAAGACTAAAAACACTGTACCTTTCATTGTTTCTAATGAGAAAACCCAGCACAGGAAAATATTCCAGTAGTACACATTGCTTTTTGTCTATTACTTGCAATTATTGAAAAGAAAATTACATTTAAATAACACTAATTTATATGTAATGGCTCTCTTTTGATTTTTATATATTTTTATTGCTTGAATCTTATGGTTTACCTGGTACCTTAGAAAGATGCATCAGTAAAACAGGCAATTTCTTAGGTATTTGTTTTATTTCATATTAGCATTTCATAGTTTATTTTAATTTTATTTACTTTTTAGTTCCCACTCTATCTAGACTTTGCTAGGTAGTTTTCCAGAGAATGTTTTCCATAAAATCATAACATAATATGAGTAAGTCCAGGTCTCTCTGCACCAGACCCTAAAGTCTTCTCCAGCCATACATCTCTCTCCAACTTTCAGAGCACTTAGTTTGGTACTATGCTGGTTCCCTCCCTCTCAGGCCAGAGGTTTTAGACTTCCATTAGCCCATGTAAACTGATTCAGTGGGTATTCCAATTATGACCTTAATCCCTTTGCATGGGTTCTCATGCACCCCATTCTTCAACTGTACTTTGGAAGTACAGAGCAGTGATAGTCTGTGGATCTCTGCATCTGCTTCCATCAGTTGCTGGATGCAGGTTCCATGATGACTTTTAAGGTAGTCTTCAATCCGACAACAAGGCAAAGGCTGTTCAAGTAGTCCCTCCCATAATACACAGGGTCTTAGTTGGGGTCATCCTTGGGAATTCCTGGGAATTCCTCCAATTTCATCTTTGGCTATTCCCATAATGTTTCTGCCAATGACTAAAACTTTTCCCTTGCTCTCTGTCTCTTTCCATCCCCCATCTCAACAATCCCGTTCCTTCAAGCTTTTTCCTCTCCTTTTCTCTCTTTGTCCTTAGTTTCTGCATCCCCTTTCACTGCACCCATATTTTTCCATTTTTCTCATTATATTTGTAATTTTCCCATTCCCATGGTTATCAATTTTTCCCCTTAATGTTCCCCTTATTACTTAGCTTCTCTATGTTCCTGAGCTAGAGGTTCCCTATTCTTTGCTTTGTTGTTTTTCTTCACCTATGATTTGTTACAAACCATCCTCATCATTCTGGTCTGAGTTACCTCAGTTAGGATAAATTTTTATAGATATTCATTTGCTTGCATTTTTAAGATGTCTTTGTTTTTACCACTGAGTAGGTCTCCATTGTTTAAATTTGCCCACATGTTTCATCTTTTTTTTTTGGCATGGATTTTTTTCCATGCTGCCTTTATTACATTATATGCTTAAGGATTATAGAAGAAAAACCCAGACATTTGCCCACTTGTTGACATTATTATCTATTCTTAGGAAAAGATAATTTAGTATTGGTGTTTACAGAAGACCATATCATATTTGGTGAGTAAATAGAATACAATGATCTTTAGAGTGGTTGACTGTGTGGTCTATTATTTATACTCATTTTCCTAATTTTTTGTTTTATGCTTACATTGAAATCTGAGACAGTCAGGTAGCAGTCTCAGTCAGGAATATGTTCATTTGAAAATTTGCAAACCTGGAAGTCATTTTTTAGAATTCTTGTTTGTAAAGCAGGCATGCTGGTATTGTACAATTCCAGGACATTAGAGAAGTATGGTAACAGGAATTTAGATTTTTCTCCTCATTGGTCCATACTCCAGGAACAATTGTATCATACTCAGTCAGCAAAGGCACACCTTTCTGATGACTGAGGCAAGGAGAGCTAATAACATTTTCAGCAAGTAGGTCCTTACTAGTCATGCTCTGGTTATATTCCATTTCTAAGCTGCCCATCCCTTTAACAAAACCCGATTGAATAGCACTAAGTAGCAGTCAATGTTGATATATTACATATCAATCATTAGGCATGTGCCACTGTCACCAGAGATGGTTTCCTTGGATGTCACAAATATGGGTGCTGGATGTGTGAGGGAATGTTGTGTGAGAAGAAATACAGACATTACCTGGGTCACTTGGAACCATAGTATACAATAAGCAGATGTTTAAGAAAGACTTAAATACTTTCTGGATCTTGATACTGGCATAGGAAATTCATAGTTTTCCTACAATTTCTTGGAACAGTATATTTATACAGTTGGGAATTTTGGGGACGATCTAATTTAGTAATTGTAATGCAAAAATTACTGTCTATATTGTGGATATGCTACATTGAAGAGATAAGAGAGAGGCAAGAAAAGGAAGTGGTGAAACTTAGTTACTAGAAAACAATGATAATGAGATTTGTTTGGAACCTTAGTGATTGCCGATAAATTTTTGAAAGATAGACAAAATTTATGTGGATGCATTTGTGACAGGATTTAATGACTGCTAGAAAGTTCATGGAAGGTATCCATCATAAAGCAATCTTTTGTGTTTTCCATGGGTGACCTTTGTATCACATCACTGAGTAATTTCCCATCAAGTTTCAGAAGTAACATCTCTGGTGAGTTTCCTCTGATGCACAAATATATAGGTATGAGAATATATGATTAGGAATCAGTTTTTTTCTACATGATTTTAACAGGAAGAAAATTTGTTTCTGTGTAGTTTTGTAATCATTTTAGTCTCAGTTTCTAGTCCATTAAAGACATGTGGGGTATTCTTACAAAACATGCTATTATCATAATACTCTTAGTTATCTCATTGCACTCATGATTATTGCGCCACTTTGTTAAAAAAAGCTGAAGATTTTTTATGATACTCAGTTTTGTGCCATGTCGAACATTAGAGTGAGAAATTTTATTCCTGCTATTTTGAGCCACTATCACGCAGATTCAACTTCAATCATATCTCATGTATTCAATTCTTGAGAGACTTCTAAGAGCAATAGAGAAATTTCTGTTCTATGAGGACATAAGTGGTAGGAACATCAAAAATGGATGCTTTGCCTCATATTGGAAGGAGTAAATATATCTTTTTAATTCTCTTTCCTCTAGAGTTTGGAGTTACGGGAATGTCCTTGTCCAAGAAGCAAATCTGATAACAATATATTACTACCTTTGTTAAAATATTCTCCTATTATTTCATAGTACAAGGGTTTACTTTTCATAATATCTCACCAAATTTACTGTGATTTTTTTCTGTTCCTTTCATATATTTATATAAGTTTATGTATGAAAAATTATATATGTATATATATGGGTTTCCTCATATATATATAATTTATTCATCAATTGGTACAATTAATGTATATATTTTATAATTTCATCTGTAAGTGCAGTATTTATATTACTTCACAATTTTTCCTGCTATTTTCAATAAATTATCAGCATTGGAAAAATGTCAAAATAAATACGGTAATTAGTAAAGCTATTTGACATTTTTGTGCAAGTGGAAATGTATACACAACTATCACAAACTGCATAAAAATGGGGTGATATATGTAACCATTTTAGCTTATAATTTTGAAATTTAATATTATCAAAAATATTGTACAGTAAAAGCAGAGTTTGTTCTGTTTTCACATAAAATTTTGTTCAAGTCTTTTATGCCATATGTGGCATTTGAGAGGGTTTCCCATCTGTGTCAGCATTACAATTTCTGATGGCATTGTGCTTACACTATTATTGATTTTTAACTGCATTCATTTAATTTTTTGTTAGAGTTCTTATTTTCTAAACTTATTTTTTTCTTTATAATATGCTCTCCTGATGTAAGAGGTGATGTATTTTGTGATTTTGCTTTATTGCCTTTGGCTAATTAAGAAAATGGCTTCAACCAAAGCCTTTACAGAGTAAAGCCAGGCTGAAGGAATGATAGAGAGAGTAGATAGATTCTGGGAGAAGCGATGTAGCTACTGGTAGAGGCAGATGCCTCCACTGCCACCTAACAAAACTTTGCCAGTAATTTATGTAGTAGTGAACAGATTTGTGATTTAGGTTTAGGATACAACACATGTAAGGTAAGCAATTATCCAAACAGTCCTGCAAATAATTTAGTTTCTTAGTTATAATTTCAAATCAGGGTGGCTATGAAATTAACTAGCAGCATGGTCAGCTATATCCACATAAAACCTGAGAACGCTTAAAAGGGAATGCTAGACAAAAAGGAAAGATTTACGTGTGGCTTTTTGATAGTAGCATTTTCTTGGGTAGTCTGTTTGCTAGTAGCAAGCAGAGGCATGATTTTTTTTTCAGAGAAGGCTTTCTGATTCAATGGTAGCAGCAAATACTTTAAGACTCTGTCAAGAAAGCTCCCTGGTTCATGCTAGTTGCATGATTAACTATGATTCTTTCTGGAGGTCTGGCTACAGAGCATTTAACTGGGGCTTATGAGAAGAGTGTTTCACCTTACTTAATGGCAAAAAAAAAAAAAAAACCTGATGAGACCCAGGCCTGGTTCTGGGTCTGAGAGAAAGGCTCTCAGAGGCAGTAAACATGCCTTAGCCATGATGGACTGAGTGGAACTGACAGGCAAGATGGCAGAGTTGGTCCTAGCAATGTCTACATAGCATATAAAAAAGCTCCTGGTCAGAAAACAGTTAAGCTATAAAAAGAAACATCAGTTTGAAAACAAATAAAACAAAGTCTTTAAATAGACAGAGAATAGATGGTAATAGAATAAATGAATAAAGAATAAGTCATGTAAAGATAGAAAAGACTCAGTGAGTCTGAATTATGTATATTATTGTGTTTTCTTTCATTTTTGACTGTTGTTGCATGGAGAGTGAGCCCTTTTTTTTACATCCCGGCCGGCCATCTAGTTTTCACCTGAAATAATCACCCAAACCTGTATTCATTTAAACACTGCCTGTCCCATTCTCTCTAACTTCTTATTGATAACGCTTGCATATTAGTTTAATCCATTTCTATTAAATCTGTCTATCGCCACGTGACTGTAGTTTACCAGCAAGATTCTAACCAGCATTGTCTCAGGCAGGAGATTTATGGCATCTCTCACTCTTCCCCTTTTCCCAGAATTCAGTTCTGTCTACTCCCTGCCTTCCTAAGTTCTGTCCTACCAACTAGGCCAAGGCAGTTTATGAATGCAACACAGAAACAGAAAGAACTATCACAGCAGACTTTAAATGAGTTAAGTACAGAGGGAGAGGGATTTCATAATATGTGGTGCTATATATATATATATATATATATATATATATATATATATATATATATATGTTTTAATAATATCTTGACTTCAAAATTTGGTTTATTTGTGTATTATATTTGTATAAAATTCATTATATCTTATTATGTGTAACATTGAATTATACATCGACTGCATAAAAACCACACATACAAACAGGTATAAAAACCAATCACAAAAAATCAGAAGACAGATACATAGGCAGCCCAGATTCACAATCAAAAATCTCCAGACAAGAAGGAAGTTCTATATGTATATAGGCAGATTTGAGGCAAAAAAAAAAGCTGCTGGCTTCCTCAACTTGTCACATTTTGACAGTTTTGTAGGTTGTTAACTAGAGGCAAAACCATGGTAAATTTAATTTTATCCTGTGTTCCCTGTCTACTGCTAGGATTCTTTTGACAGCACACAGGAAGGAGGGCTGCTCTGGATGACATAATCATGTTAAATGGAGTCCTGTACTTTCCTGTCCTCGGTTTGAGATCTCTCTCCTTATTGGTTCCTACATGGCATAAAAAGGTCTGCACGGAGGGATTTTGCCAGTGGGTCTTTGACTAAAGTCCTGCTAAAAGCTGGACTTTAGTCAAAGTCTCATGGAAAACAACACCAGAGAAGAAAATGTGTCCCAGAGAACTGCAGGATACAGAAGCAATAGGAAAAGCAAGAAATTTGTGAGAAGAGTCACCCGATTCTGTTTGCAGTGCAGGAAATGTGCTCTAGTCTGAAGCCACTGATTCAGCCATAAAATCTGTGATTCCTAGGTTAGTCTTAGGTTCTGTATTTTCTAAAATGAAGATTTTCTTAAAATGTTTCTACCGGACAACAACCGGGTTGTGCTGATCCTATGCATCTTTGGAGGCCAAACTAAGATAATTGCTATGTTGACAAATAGCCTCAGGTACCTGGGAATATGAAAATTTCAAGTGTCTGATTCTCCCATCAGTATGCTTGGGTCCTGAAATGACATTTCTGAATGTGATACTAGGAAGCCGCAATTGGCAGCACAGTATCACAATCAGCCATCAGCAGGGAGAAATGGAAATTTTCAGGTCGATAGGCAGAATACAGACCCAAGAAGTCTGATATATGATCACATCCTAGTTAACTCATAATGATTTCTCCTTTTTGATAATTGGATTCTGGTCCTAGGTAAACTACATTTTTTCCTGTGGTCCACTTTACTTTCATTTTTTCTGTCAGAAGAAACATAGAGATCAGGGAAGAATTGCATCAGCAGCTCTGATGTAGATCTCCAAGGTAACCACAGGCTTTGTTCCTATTGGTGGAATTGAGATCACCCTACTCATTGTTCAGGGAAAAATTTGAACGCACACACTCCTTCAGTCAGAAACAAGGAGAGATAATAATATTGCCAGGCCCTTCCTAGTCAGCCTCTGGGAATTTGCTAGTTCATGGCTCCAAATGCTTTTACCTGAACCCGGAATGTACACTGGCCCAGACCTGGCACACTGCTCTTGACATCTTTATGAGAAAAAGGCCAGGGATATTAGCAGTCAGGTAATGGTTTATTCCTGCTTTTACAGTTCTGAGTCACCTGTTATTGTATGTGCATCATGTCTATCCCTGTTTATGAAAATTCTTCTTCTCTTTAAACTTGTGCTACCACTTTCTCTGTTTTGAAACACTGCAATATGTGCAAGGAAATATATCAATTCTGGTTTCAGTACCTGACAGCGTCATGGGGAGTCATGCCCTTTACTCTGTTCATGGAGGTTCATTGTGATAACGGGTATGGCATTGCAGGGTTTTTTTTTTATATAAAAACAGACTCATTGAAAATGTTATATATTAAAATCTGTAAGCACTTCTGTATCAGTCACCAAAGACTCTGAATTTAGAACAAGGAAAAGAAGAGGACACATATTTCTTACCATCATCTTGCATTTTAGGTTCTCACACGCTCAAATTTGCTGTTTTGGCTGAAAAAGTCTTTGTGTTTTTCCATATAAATTCTCATGTACATGATGTTTTCATAATTTATGCTCATTCCTAATTAGGAAATCAGACAGCATAAGCTTTTGGGGAAATCAAGAGTTTATTGATGATGGCAGCTAGTATTACATACTTCAATTGAAAATAATTAACAGAATAGATTTCTTTGTTATTGTGTGTTTTGTTTTTATATGCTTTGAAAAAGTGCATATATTATCTTGTATATTCATCTCGGACTCTAAACCTGTATGTCTGCTAGTAATGTTGAGACTGTAAAACATTGGTACTTTAGAATCAAAACCCTCCACTTGAATCTGTCACAATATTTCTGCCATCCTTAAAATATAAGTGTATGAAGCTTTCAAGTAGGTTTACAGACATGAAATATCAAAACATTGTACTACATAGCTTTTTATTTTCTATAGAAAAATCTTCCCTGCACATGCTATTTTCCTAATAGTATGAAAGAACATCTCTTATGAGGTTCAAATGATTCTCAGATATAAGAGTATAACAATATTGCATTAAATGATGTAAGAATAAAATATATTATTATTATAAAAGTCTTTCACCATTTTTGTCATAGATTCCTAGCCATTAAGGCTATTTGAGTTATTCTTTCCATCATATCATCTTAATAACAATATTTACTTAATTTCTGTCCTGATTTTTTGAGTTTTATGACGAAAATACTTCTGAAGACTTCTTACTATTTTCTCTTTTTGTCATGTAGCTAATAGGAGGATTAATCTGCAATCATAGAACAAAGAGTCAATCCGATTTAAATTACTCATAATTGGAAATGTATTAACATTCTATACTGATCGATGTATGTAGAAATTTCCAAAGAAAGTTCTTTCCACTGTATTATCATTATAAGCATATGTTTTAAATGCTCTCTGAATGTCTAGTTTTGTACCTATAGCCATGACTTCACCCAATAAACAAATATAATGACACACTATTTTGATCTGAGAGAGAAACAGCTGATATGTCTCAGAGTATAAGAAGTTCAGTTTGACAATGTCTCTCCTCATATACAATGAAGCCTATATTACTTTCTAATATTTATATAAGTTTATGTATATGTACATGTATGAAATTGATTATGCATAATTATATTTATACATACATATGCATGTATGTGTTTACTTTCTTAATGTAGTTTAGAATTTTTTTTTCTTTTTAAAGTAATTTTATTAAATTATAAAAAGTTTCCATTTACGCCCCTCTTCCCAATGCCCTCCCACTCCCCCCCTCCCTCTCCTCCTCCCTCTTTGTCCCTAAGGGCAGTCAGGGTTTCCTGCCCTGTGGGAAGTTCAAGTTCCTCCCCCCTCCCTCCAGGTCCAGGAAGGTGAGTATCCAAACAGACTGTATCCCCAAAATCCAGTATATGCAGAGGAAACAAGTCCCAGTGTCATAGTCAATGGCTTCTCAGAAAGACTTCGGGCCAGCCACATTCAGAGAATCCGGCCAAATTCCGACAATCCGGTTAGATCATGTTCTCCTTCAGTCCCAGTCCAACTGGCTTTGGTAAACTCTCATTAGACCCGTCCCCTTGTATCAGTGATGATCGCGTCCCTTGCAGTCCTTATTTCCTTTTTCATTTTCTTCGTCCTTCTGCCACTCATTTGGACCTTGGGGGGCTCAGTCAGGTGCTCCAATGTGGGTCTCCGTCTGTATCGCCATCCAATGCCAGATGAAGGATCTATGGTGATAAGCAAAATATTCATCAGTATGGTTATGGGCCAAGGCCGGTTCAGGCACCCTCTCCTCTGTCCAGAGAACAATCTGGGGGTCTCTCCTTGGACCTGGGATCCCATATATAATCAAGTTTCCTGTAAACTCTAAAATGACTCCCTTAGTTGAAATATATTCTTTCCTGATACCATATTCATCTTTCCTCCCTTCCCCCCATCCCGGTCAACCGAGCTTTCTCCATTCCTCCCCTACTCCCTTCTCTCTAACCCTCTCCCCTTCCAACAACCCTCCCACTCCCCCCATGCACCCAAGGTTACCTGGGACTCTTGACTATTTCCTACCTCCTGGCGGATAGGTAAATAATCTTCATCAGGTTCATCTTCTTATTTGGCTTCTCTAGGATCACGAATAATAGGCTCAAAGACCTTTAATTATGGTTAGAATCCACTTATGAGTGAATACATACCGTGTTCCTCTTTTTGGGTCTGGCTTACCTCACTCAGTAAAGCGTTTTCTATTTCCATCCATTTGCATGCAAAATTCAAGATGTCATTATTTTTTACCGCTGAGTAAAACTCTAATGTGTATATGTTCCACACCTTTTTTAACCATTCTTCTATTGAGGGGCACCTAGGCTGTTTCCAGGTTCTGGCTATTACAAATAGTGCTGCTATGAACATAGTAGAACAAACGCTTTTGTAGTATGTTTGGGAATCTCTAGGGTATATTCCCAAGAGTGGAATTGCTGGGTCCTGAGGGAAGATGACTCCCAGTTTCCTGAGAAACCGCCACACTGATTTCCACAGTGGCTGCACAAGTTTGCATTCCCACAAACAATGGATGAGTGTTCCCCTCATTCCACATCCTCTCCAGCATAGGCTATCATTGGTGTTTTTGACTTTAGCTATTCTGACAGGTGTAAGATGGTATCTCAAAGTGGTTTTGATTTGCATTTCCCTGATCGCTAAGGAGGTTGAGCATGACCTTAAGTGTCTTCTGGCCATTCGAAGTTCATCTGTTGTGAATTCTCTGTTCAGATCAGTACCCCATTTTTTAATTGGGTTAATTAGAGTTTTAGTGTCTAGTTTCTTGAGTTCTTTGTATATTTTGGAGATCAGACCTTTGTCTGATGAGGGGTTGGTGAAGATCTTCTCCCAGTCAGAAGGCAGCCTTTTTGTCTTACTGACAGTGTCTTTTGCTTTACAGAAGCTTCTCAGTTTCAGCAGGTCCCATTTATTCATTGTTTCTCTTATTGTCTGTGCTACTGGGATCCTACTTAGGAAGTGGCCTCCTGTGCCTATATCTTGTAGACTACTTCCCACTTTCTCTTCTAGCAGGTTCAAAGTGGACAGATTGATGTTGATGTCTTTAATCCATTTGGACTTGAGTTTTGTGCATGGTGATAGATATGGATCTATTTTCATTCTTCTACAGGTTGACATCCAGTTATGCCAGCACCATTTGTTAAAGACGCTTTCCTTCTTCCATTGTATACCTTTAGCTCCCTTGTCAAAAATTAGGTGTTCATAGGTTTGAGGGTTAGTATCTGGGTCTTCTATTCGATTCCATAGGTCGACTTCTCTGTTCTTTTGCCAATACCAAGCTGTTTTCAATACTGTAGCTCTGTAATAGAGTTTGAAGTCAGGGATAGTAATGCCTCCAGAAGCTCCTTTATTGTATAAGATTGTTTTGGCTATCCTGGGTTTTTTGTTTTTCCATATAAACTTGATTATTGTTCTCTCAAGGTCTGTGAAGAAGTTGGATGGGATTTTGATGGGGATTGCATTGAATCTGTAGATTGCTTTTGGTAGAATTGCCATTTTTACTATGTTGATTCTCCCAATCCAAGAGCAGGGGAGGTCTTTTCATTTTCTGGTATCCTCCTCAATTTCTCTTTTCAAAGGCTTAAAGTTCTTGTCAAATAGGTCTTTCACATCCTTTGTTAGAGTAACCCCAACATATTTTATGGTGTTTGTGGCTATCGTGAAAGGTGATGTTTCTCTGATTTCCCTCTCCGTTTCTTTATCCTTTGTGTATAGGAGTGCCACTGATTTTTTGGAGTTGATCTTGTATCCTGCCACGTTACTAAAGGTGTTTATCAGCTGTAGGAGTTCTTTGTTAGAGTTTTTGGGGTCGCTTATGTACAATATCATATCGTCTGCAAATAACGAAAGTTTAACTTCATCCTTTCCAATTCGAATCACCTTGATCCCCTTATGTTGTCTTATTGCTATTGCTAGAACTTCAAGCACTATATTGAAGAGGTATGGAGAGAGTGGACAGCCTTGTCGTGTTCCTGGTTTTAGTGGAAAGGCTTTGAGTTTCTCTCCATTCAATTTGATGTTAGCTGTCGGCTTGCTGTATATTGTTTTTCTTATATTTAGGTATGATCCTTGTATCCCCATTCTCTCCAACACCTTTATCATAAATGGGTGTTGAATTTTGTCAAATGCTTTTTCAGCATCCATTGAAATGATCATATGTTTTTTTTCTTTCAGTTTATTTATATGATGGATTACATTGATAGATTTGCGTATGTTGAACCATCCCTGCATCTCTGGGATGAAGCCTACTTGATCATAATGGATGATTTTTCTAATGTGTTCTTGGATTCGGTTTGCCAGGATTTTATTGAGAATTTTCGCATCGATGTTCATGAGTGAGATTGGCCTGTAATTCTCTTTCTTGGTTGTGTCTTTGTGTGGTTTTGGTATTAGGGTGACTGTAGCTTCATAGAAGGAGTTTGGCAGTGACTTTTCTTTTTCTATATTGTGGAATACATTAAGGAGTATAGGTATTAGCTCTTCCTGGAAGTTCTGGTCGAATTCTGCATTGAAACCATCTGGTCCTGGGCTTTTTTTGGTAGGGAGATTTTTGATAACAGCTTCTAATTCTTCACGACTAACAGGTCTATTTAGATTGTTCATCTGGTCTTGGTTCAACTTTGGTATATGGTACTTATCTAAAAAAAATGTCCATTTCTTTTACATTTTCCAACTTTGTGGCATATAAACTTTCATAGTAAGATCTAATGATTCTCTGAATTTCCTCTGTGTCTGTGGTTATGTCCCCCTTTTCATTTCTGATCCTATTAATTTGCAAGTTCTCTCTCTGCCGTTTGATTAGTTTGGATAGGGGTTTGTCAATCTTGTTAATTTTCTCCAAGAACCAGCTTTTTGCTTCATTGATTCTTTGAATTGTTTTCTGTGTTTCTATTTTGTTGATTTCAGCCCTCAGTTTGATTATTTCCAGTCTTCTACTCCTCCTGGGTAAATCAGCTTCTTTTTTTTTCAAGAGCTTTCAAGTGTGTTGTTAAGTCTCCAATGTGTGCTTTCTCTGTTTTCTTCAGGTGGGCACTTAGTGCTATGAACTTTCCTCTTAGCACTGCTTTCATTGTGTCCCATAGGTTTGAATACGTTGTGTCTTTGTTTTCATTTTATTCAAGGAAGACTTTAATTTCTTTCTTTATTTCTTCCTTGACCCAGGGGTGATTTAGTAGTTGACCGTTCAACTTCCATGAGTTTGTTGGCTTCCTGGGGGTACCATTGTTGTTGAATTCTAATTTTAATCCATGGTGATCTGACAAGACACAGGTGGTTACTAATATTTTTTTGTATCTGTGGAAGTTTGCTTTGTTACCAAGTATGTGGTCAATTTTTGAGAAGGTTCCATGAGCTGCAGAGAAGAAGGTATACTCTTTCCTATTTGGGTGGAGTTTTCTATAGATGTCTGTTAAGTCCATTTGATTCAGTACCTCCAATAAATCTCTTATTTCTCTGTTAGGTTTCTGTCTGATTGACCTGTCCATTGGTGAGAGAGGAGTGTTGAAGTCTCCTACTATTAGTGTGTGTGGTTTGATGACTGCCTTGAGTTCTAGAAGAGTTTCTTTTACATATGTGGGTGCCTTTATATTAGGAGCATAGATATTCAGGATTGAGACTTCCTCCTGATGAATTGTTCCAGTTATGAGTATGAAATGTCCATCTCCATTTCTTCTGATTGATTTTAGTTTGAAGTCAATTTTGTTAGATATTAGAATGGCCACACCCGCTTGTTTCTTAGGTCCATTTGCTTGGAAAACCTTTTCCCAACCCTTTACTCTGAGTAGGTGTCTGTCTTTGTGGTTGAGGTGTGTTTCTTGTAGACAGCAGAATGTTGGATCCTGTTTTCGTATCCAATCTCTAAGTCTGTGCCTCTTTATAGGTGAGTTGAGACCATTGATATTAAGTGATATTAATGACCAGTGATCGATGACTCCGGTCATTTTTTTGGGTAGTAGAGTGTATGTTTTTTCCTTCTTTGAGTTGTGCTTGTGAAGGGTCGCTAGATGTCTGAGTTAATGTAGGCAGTGTTGGGAATGTTGGATTCCTTGGGTTGTGATTTTCCTTCTAGTATTCTCTGTAAGGCTGGATTAGTAGCTACGTATTGTTTAAATTTGTTTTTATCCTGGAATATTTTGTTTTCTCCGTTGATAGTGAACAATAGCTTGGCTGGGTAAAGTAGTCTGGGCTTGCATCCATTGTCTCTTAGTTTCTGCAGTACCTCTATCCAGGACCTTCTGGCTTTCATGGTTTCCATTGAGAAGTCTGGTGTAAGTCTGATAGGTTTACCTTTATAAGTTACTTGACCTTTTTCCTTTGCAGCTCTCAATATCCTTTCTTTAGTCTGAATGCTTTGTGTTTTGATTATTATATGACGAGGGGATGTTTTTTTCTGATCCAGTCTATTCGGTGTTCTGTATGCTTCTTTAACCTTCATAGGAATATCATTCTTTAGGATGGGAAAGTTTTCTTCTATAATTTTGTTGAGTATATTTTCTGGACCTTTGAAATGCAATTCTTCTCCTTCTTCTACTCCTATTATTCTTAGATTTGTTTTTTTTTATTGTGTCCCACAGTTCCTGAAAGTTTTGTGATGAGAATTTGTTGGATTTGCTGTTTTCTTTGGTCAGAGTGTTTAATTTCTCTATGGTGTCCTCAGAGTCTGAGATTCTTTCTTCTATCTCTTGTATTCTATTGGTTAAGCTTGTTTCTGAAGTCTCTGTTCGTTTACCCAGATTTTCCATAGCCAGCCGGCCCTCGGTTTGTGATTTCTTCATTGACTCCATTTCAGTTTTCAAATCTTGAACTGTTTCTATTACCTGTTTGATTGTTTTTTCTTGGTTTCCCAGAATTTCATTTACAGATTTACTCATTTCTTCAAACTTTTTGGTATATTTCTCTTCCATTTCTTTACTCATTTCCTCAATTTTTTTGTTATACTTATCTTCCATTTCTTTACAGCAGATTTTCACCTCCTGTTTAAGTTCCTCTATTATTTTCATAAAGAAGCGCTTAGAGTCGATTTCTTCTATTTCTTCTGGAGTAGGGTGTTCAATTCTTCTAGTTTCGAGCTCCCTGGATTCTGGCGATGTCATATTGCCTTTCAGGTTATTGCAGGAATTCTTGAATTGGCGCCTGCCCATCTCCCCCACTCTGGATGAAACTCCTCAGCACTTTCTGGATAGAACTCCTCAGCACTCTCTGGGTAGGACTTCCCAGCACTCTCTGGATAGAGCTCCTCAGCCCTCTCTGGGAAGAACTCCTCAGCAGTGCAACAGGGCTAGCTGGTCTTCCCAGGACCCGGGAGACAAAGGGCCCGCAGCAGTGTGGGGAGGGGAGGAGTCCCTTGGAACACCGAAGACCCTGCCTGCAGAAGCTGAGGGGGGAAGGGCTGTGCTCCCTTCCCGATCAGGCAGGCAGGCTGCCCAGGCTAGCACCCACTCAGCTCTCTGGGAAGAGCACCTCAGCAGTGCAACAGGGCTAGCTGGTTTTCCCAGGACCCAGGAGACAAAGCGCCCGCAGCAGTGGGGGAGGGGAGGGGTCCCTTGGAACACTGAAGACCCTGCCGCCTCAGCAGTGCAACAGGGCTAGCTGGTCTTCCCAGGACCCAACTGCCGTTTTCTACTTTCATATGTAATGTCTTTTCATTCATTCCTATAATTATTAATATTTCCTGTTTCCTAAACTGATAGCTTTGCTCATTATAACACACATTGGCATTTTTATTTGCTTGGCATTTTAAGAAGTTATTTCCTTGCTTCTTCTCCAAATACAGTTCTTTCCATTGTTTGTTTTAGCCTAGCTAGGAATTTAATATAAGGCTCATTAGATTTCTGGATGACTATAATCCAACAACCATAGTTCTCTCCCATGGGGCAAAGATGCTCCAATGCCTCCATGCCTATTTCTCTCAGTAATTCATGTATTTCAACTGGGGTATTAGCCTGATGATTAGGGTTATTACAAGCTCCACTTGCCTGTTAACACAGGAAAAATAAATTCCCTTAGCACAGGATTGTTGCTGCCTGTATTAATTTGAAATTAATACAAATTTAAAAACCTATATTTGCCATTGCAAATATTTAGACTCATTTTATCCATTTTCTCTACCTTATCTTTTAATAATACTTTCTCTTCTATGCCTCTAAAACTAAAATTAATTAATTCTAATAAAATAGGCAGTTATATTGAAATTTCTTGGCCCAAATGCTTAATGGTAATCTTTAAGAGCCTCTCTTATTCTCTATCAATTTTTCTCATCTATAAACATCTTTTATGTACTCAAAATAACCTTACCTTTTAATTTTAATATTTACCCCTGCCCCATGTCTTGAATGCATGTCTCATTTCATGCTAAGTTATTGTCCCGTGATCGGTGTTCTGCTTACCGAGTTTTAGAGCACACAGCAGGTTCCTGTGCTTCTCTTCCTCTTACTTATTCTTCACTTTATATGTGTGTCTCTGAACAGCTTCTTCACTGAATCCCCTGTGTTCCAGCCAAACGATGGGCACCAATTTACCCTGACACACCTTAAGTCAATGCATCCCCAGAGGGGAAGTGAGAATGATATGGGACAAGAGACACAGGAGATGGAGACAAGACAGGATTCTGATCAAGTCTTGTTTATTCAAGGGAAAAATTAATGTAAATATAGGATAATGGAAAGGAGGAAATTCTCCTCGTGTACATGGTTAATTAGGCAACTTACTAGACAATAACTATGGTCAGGAATAAAGTCCCTAATAGCAACAAGAAGAAAAGTCAGAATATTCAGGACATGGGAACAATGAAGCCTAACCACTTGGAGAGTTAGTATTTGACAGATCAGAGCAGCATGAGAAGCCAAGCACAACAGATGCGCGAAACTCAATCAGGGAGCAGTAACTCTCCCACAAAAATTATTATATTTTATTGTGTAGATATGATTGTACAAATCAGAATTCCATACTGAATACTCACTGTTGTGAATTTATATAACCAATTTAACACTGATCTGTAACATGAAGGCCGGCTTGTTGGGGTTTCTGTCCCACCCAGTACCCCAACAAGCCGGCCTTCATGTTACAGATGGCGCCCACATGGATAACTGAATCCACAGAAAGCTTGAGAATGCCTGGGAAAGAATAGAGTAAAGCATGATTTCTTGGTGGCAGCAATTTCTCGGGCCTGCTCTGCTTGCTAGAAGCAAGCAAGTGCTCTCCACGAAGAGAGGCTTCCTGACTCAGTTTTGGCTGCAAAACCTTGCAGCTCTTTTAGGAGGTCCTGCCATGAACACTTAAATGGTGTTGATGAAAAGCTGAACACATGATTTTCAGTTTTCAGCAGTAGCAGAAAAAAAATCACGCTGTTTTATAATGGTGGCTTTCTGGACCGTCCTGCCAGGGCAAACTCTGACTCTTTTAGGCAGGCAGTCCAACTGAGTGTGGTTTGTGAGCAGAATGCTACAGCTTGCTTGCTGACAGGGACCTTGAAGCGCCACAGAGTTGTGGAAAGAAAAATGGCTCCAGCGGTACTTCCGCCATCAGGCTGGAAAGCTAAGGAATGGACTGGATTCAGCTATCAAAGCCATGGCTCTAATATTCTCTTTAACAACTCATGTAGTCAGAAAAAGAGAGATATACAGTAAAGAAAGATTCAAAGATGAAGAAAACCTCTAAATGGTTTACAGTGTGTTAAGAATATATGCAGGCTAAAAGTTAAAGTTCTTAAAGTAAAAAAAGAAGAAAGTAGTTGGGTGTGGTGGTACACACCTTTAATCCCAAACCTTGGGAGACAGAGGTAAATTGACCTCTGTGAATTCAAGGTGTGGTAGTACACACTTTTAATCCTAATGCCTGGGAGGCAGAGGTAGGTTGACCTCTGTGACTTCAAGAGTCAGAGGTAGATTGACCCCTGTGACTTCAAGGTGTGATAGCACACACATTTAATCCCAATGCCTGGGAGGCAGAGACAGATCTCTATGAGATCAAGGCGTGGTAGCACACGCTTTTCATCCCAGCACTGGGGAGGCAGAGACAGAGGGATCTCTGTGAGTTCAAGGACAGCCTGGTCTACAGAGTTATTCCAGTACAAAGATATACAGAAAGCCTGTCTCAAAAAGTAAAAGTAAAAATAGAAGAAATAGAGGTTAAAATAAAGATGGAAAATATACAGAGAATCTTGATACTGTATGTTATTATGCTCTCTTTGAATTGTTTGAATGCTGAGGAAGAAGCAACAGCTGCTAAAGATATTTGCTTATAAATGCTGCTGAATTAATTCAAGATAGATATTTTGAAAATACCTTGGCTTCAAATTTGAAGTCCAAAGGTATACTACTTTGGAGAAGAGATTTTGCTTTTGTTTCCACAGAAAATGAGAGGCTGTGGATTCATTCTGAGTTAAGAAAAATCAGGTTCAAAAAAGGAAGACCACCTGAAAAATCTCCCATAGGACGAGATGGCCCAGATGATAGAGTTCTACATCCAGAACAGATTCAAGACTGCTGCCGGAGATGATCAAGACTCACAGGATACTCCAGTCAGGACTTGATTATAACTCTAAATTTTCTTTAGGTCCCCATAAAATCATCGGCACCCCCAACCAGCCGAAAGTAGCCTGAAATACTATGCCCACATTCCCAACAAATGGACTATGGGTATTTTCCTTTGTTTGAAAAATAAAAAGAGGGAAATGGTGTGGGAGAATTGTCTATATTCTGTCAATCATATTTTAATAAAACGCTGATTGGCCAAGCAGGCAGTATAGGCCGGAAAGCCAGACAGGAAGCAGAGGTGGAGCAAAGAGACTGGGAGTATTCTGGAAAGCAGGAATCTCCCTCTGCACTTCTGCCCAGACCACCAAAGAGAAAAGATGTAAGCTGCCCCACTGGAAAAGGTACTGAGCCATGTGCTAACGTAAATAAGGATAATGGGGTAACATAAGTTATAAGAGCTAATAAGTAGCCTGACCTAATGGGCCAATTAGTTTATAATCTTACAGAGATCTCTGTGTGACTGATTTTCTTTGGGACTTGCTGGCTGTGGGATAGTGGGCAGGAACAGAAATCCCAACAAGCTGGCCCTCATGCTACACTGACCTTTCTAAAAAAAAAAGCATATCAATATTACTATACAGTAGAAAATGATCCTTTCTTCCTGGCCTCCAAAATTTGACAGTGGCTTTTCTGGTAATTGTGTTAATTTAGAGAGTTTTCCATATCCTTTGATATTTCAGTAAGGGATGTCATTGTGCTAAGCATTTTTCATTGTTTCTTTGCTTTGATTTAATTTTAATAGGCATTTAAGATTTCTAATGTTTTGTTCTTTAATACTTTAACTTTATCTGTTTTTTTATCTGCAAGTTATAGCCAATGTGTCTTGTGGGTCTATGGATAAATATTTAGGACCGAGTTAGAAATTATATTCCTAAGAAACGTTGCAGAAGAAGTTTATGATTATTTTTTACCACTGTCTCCCTAACAATATGGAGTAGGCTCAATAGCTGAATTTGGCAAATTTTTCTCTTTGTCAATTATATATCCGCATTTTTAAAAAATATAAGAGTAAAAATTTAGACATGTCTATGCATATGAAACCTGTAATACCCTCGAAGAGCTAAATTTTGACAAATTATGTCACTTGAAGTAACTGGAAAATCACACATTTAACCTTGATATGTTGTACTCTTGTTAGTTGTGGTTTTGACAGTAATATTTTAGGATGAGTATAAGTAGAAATTATAGCTTTAATCATGGTTTAAGAGAATGACTTTCAGATCCTAATAGTGTAAACAGTTATTTAAATACTTTATTTTTAAGATAAACAGTAAAACTTAATTTTATTTCCTTCTATGTAGTTTTGTATGGGAGACTTCTGAATGTTGCTCTTATTTGCTATATGTGTGGATTATATAAGAACATCAAAGACATTGTAGTGATCCTACAGTTTTAGTTCAGGAGGCAGACAAAATTGTAGAATCTGTAAAAGTGCAAAAATTAGAATCAGAGGAAAGAAAGTGGTAGACAAGTGAGTTTCATATAAAAACATCTTTGTCTACTCCAAATAATAACCCTTATGTTATATTCTGCTTTTATGTTCAAAAAATTAACAGAATCATTGAGGGCTCTGTCCAAAAACTGGCAATTTGAAATATTAACAACTGGACCCATTTATAATATATACGTGTGAAAATCATCTTGTATACTAACATTATCATATTTTCCCAGGACTTGGAGCATATGCAGGGAATGAAGGAATCGCTAAGATTTTCTTGCCTGTTTTCATACCACATGTGGTACATTTCAATGCTGTGGCCTGCTATTCTACTAACACATACAAATAGTAATTGATTTATATTTATGTGTATATATATATACTTGTATTATTGAATTTAAATTGTGTAAATTTGCATATGTAATTGTTTCATTACAAAATCCAGAGAATGTTCTACTGTATTCTGAGGAACATTATGAATTCAAAATAAGAGAATGACTTATATTTTCATTAAATAATTAATTTATTCATTTATTTATTAAAAATTTCCACCTCCTCCCTGTCTCCCTTTTCCCTCCACTTCCCCACTCTCTAATTATAAGAGCAGTCAAGGTTCCAAGCCCTGTGGGAAGTCCAAGGTCGTCCCCCCTCCATCCAGGTCTATAAAGGTTAACATCTAAACAAACCAGGCTCTGACAAAGTCAGTCCATGCTGTAGAATCAAAACCCAGTGCCATTGTCCTTGGCTTCTCAGTCAGCCTTCATTGCCAGCCACATTCAGAGTGTCCAGTTTGATCACATTTTCCATCACTCCCAGTCCAGCTGGCCTTAGTAAGATCCCATTAGATCAATCCCACCGTCTCAGTGGGTGGAAACACCCCTCGTGGTCTTGAATTCCTTGCTAATCTTCTCCCTCCTTCTGCTCTTTATTTGGACCTTGGGAGCTCAGTCCAGTGCTCCAATGTGGGACTCTGTCTCTATCTCCATCCTTTGCCAGATGAATTTTCTATGGTGATATGAAAGATATTCTTCAGTGTGGCTATGGGACAAGTCCAGTTCTGACACCCTCTCCTCTGCTGCCCAAGGAACTATCTGGGGACCTCTCTTTGGGCCTAGGAACTCCTCAAAAATAAAGTCTCTTGCAAACACTAAAATGGCTCCCATAATTAAGATATTTATTTCCCTGCTCCCATATCCACCCTTCCTCCATCCCACCCATCCCATTGCCCCAAGTTTCCCAAATCCTCCCCTTTTCCCTTCTCTCTACCCATCTCCCCTTACATCCTCCATGTCACCCCCGTGCACCCAAGATTTGCCTGACAATCTTTTCTACTTCCAATTTCCAGGAGAATAACTATATGATTTTCTTTGGGTTCATTTTCTTATTTAGCTGCTGTAGGATCATGAATTCTAGGCTCAATGTCATTTAATTATGTCTAGAATCCATTTATGAGTAAGTACATACCATATTTCTCCTTTAGGTCTGGGTTACCTCACTCAGTAAAGTGTTTTCTATTTCCATCCATTTGCATGCAAAACTCAAGATGTCATTTTTTTTTTTTATCGCTGAGTAAAACTCTAATGTGTATATGTTCCACACCTTTTTTAACTATTTTTCTATTGAGGGACACCTAGGCTGCTTCCAGGTTCTGGCTATTACAAATAGTGCTGCTATAAACATAGTTGAACAAATGCTTTTGTAGTATGATAGGGCATCTTTTAGGTATATTCCCAAGAGTGGCATGGCTTTTAATTTTTACAAAAATGATGAAAGGGGGAAAATAGATTTTCTCATGTATGCTAGCTTTGAAATGTTGCCCATGTGCTAGAATAATGCCCCAATTCAAAACACACGCACACACACACACACACACACACACACACACACACATTTTTCCCTGAACTCAGATGTCAGTGAAAAGAGAGAACAGATATATGACCTGAGGATGAAGTACTGATATTGGTGATTACAGAGAAAATCTAGTGATGGCAATGTGGTGAATTTTATCAAAATTAAAGTGTTTACATAAAAATACCTTAAAACATATCAAAAGAATTAGAGATTATTACTCTGAAATCAATGTCAAAACATGTACACATATGTGAAACACTAATAAAGGCATGCATACAATTTTGAAATTTGGAAATAATAAATATATTTTGTTCTTTCTAAATTAAAACATCAAACTTTTGCAAACTTATCATGACATTACTAGATATCATGTAATTTGTGCATTTCTGAGCTGGGTTTTTAAAATAACATCCCTATTTAGAAAATATCTTTATTATTTCATAATTTCTATTTAAAATTTATACATTTAAAATATACTACAAATTCTATAATTCATATAATTACTAATTGCATTTGTGGAATTTGACTTGGCCTAATAGAAAATGCCAGCAATAAGCTTCAATGAGCAGGCCAGAATCACAATCAGAAATATAAAGATTGAAATGAAGGCTTTCCTATTGATAGCCAAGATGTAGACCCTAACAATAAATAATTGTCACTTATAGTCATCATGGACTATTGTTTATAATAGATTGTTATCATGGATTATTGTTTATAATCCCCCTCTCATTAAGATGACCCAATTTCTGGAATAAATTAAAATTCATTCTCTTGTCCATGCTCAGTTTGTCTGCTACTGCAGTGGAGGAAGAAGTAAATCAGCAGTCAGATTGAGCTCTCCAAGATGACCACAGAAATTGGCTGCACAGTTGAAATTGAGATCACACTTCTAGTTGGTTCTTATTTCATGCTAAATTTGAATGTACACACTCCTGCTATCTAAGACCAAGAATGCTTATATAAAGTTATCAGTACTGGTTCTTACCAGTGAGGTTCTGTCTTTATTCCAGGTCTCATTTGGAACTCCGTATAACCAAAGTCTCACTGTAAATTGGTCTAGACAAGGCAGCCTGCTCCTGACATGTACAGGAGTCCATAGAATTAGCAAAATCAGGACTTAAATTCACAAATATTATTCCATTTGTGTTTGACAATATTGGAGAATATATTCTATTAGCCACCCATTTTTGTGCTTACAAAGATTTGTTCCAAAATCACAGTCTACAATAACTTGTATTACCAAACTAAAAATATTTTTTCTCTGTTTACATCATTTTCTCAGTTAAACATGGCAGCATTTCATATCTCTCAATGTTTTTAAATGTTACAGTTTATCAGTTTTTTTGGTATGGTTTTATCAGTTTTTTTGGTATGGTTGGAGCATCCATCTTTAGACTACATGCCCATATTATTTGGCAGACTTTTCCACAAACAGAAAACAAAAAAAGATACTTTTACCTATATTGACAGCTTGTCAGTAATTTTTTGTATATCCTACAAAATGAATTGAAGATTCTTTTATGAAGCAGGAACCCCAAAGGACTCTCTCACCATTTGTAGGGTAATTTAGCCATCATTTATCCAATGAGTCCTTCAAGCTCAAGTTCAGTCAAACAGTTCAGGCAAGAGAATTTTTTTCTTTGAAATGGGTATCCAACTCCATAAAGAGCCTCTTTGTTGACCATTCTTTTCTTGTAGTAGACTGGTGCTGCCATGTGCAGATGTGTCTCATTGTCATGAAAAATTCTGGCTGATTAAAACAAATGACATATTCTGTAGTCTTTAAAAGGTTTGAAGAATACCTATCCATCTGAAATAGATCTCTGTACATCTTGAAAATCTAACTAACATGACTACAAGCTTGACTATTTTAGATTATTATCTATTAACCAATATTTTTGGTCAAAATTGAATTAGTGACCCCTACAACATATTATAATGTAAAGACTGTCTATAATGCAGACATGCAATGTTGAAGAGATAAAGGAATGAATAAGAAAAGGGAGTGATAAAGTTGAATTACTAGAAAACAAGAGTGGCAAGATTTGAATGGAGCCTCAGTCATTGCAGGAAAATTATTGAAAGACAGACAACCTTTTTTTTAATACCTTTGTGATTAGATTTAAAGATGGCTAGGAAATTCATAAAAGGCATCCACTATAAAATACTTAAAAGGAAGATAAGTTTATGCCTTGTGAAGTCAAAGATCCAATACTAGGCTGTCAATTTTTAGCATGATCAGCCTAGGAATAAGCTTGATCCTATTGTATTGTATGAAAAAACGAAGACATGAATAACTAAATTGTATAATTAGGACTTATGTAGACAACAGGTAGTTATTCAAGAATTAGAGGCCTAGAGTCACCCATAGTATACATGAAGCACCTTAAAGCAAGAGCAAGTAGAAGTACATTTTTGGTTTATACATAAATAAACATAGGTTTATTGGATAGCTGCAGGCATTCTCAAAGATAAACTCTGTACTAAGATAACAATTATTTCTAAGATTCACAAAAGTCAAACTTTATAAAACAAAATGCAGGTAAGCAGAGCGATCTAGCCTGACTGTGATGTATGGGTCCCCTCTGTCTGCTGTGATTACCAATATTGAATAAAGAAACTGCTTTTGACCTATAGGAGGGCAGAACTTGGGTAAGCAGGGAAAAGTAAATTGAATGCTAGGAGAAAGGAGATAGAGTCGCAGAAAAGTCTTGTTGCCCAGCTAGTGCTACATGGAAAATTTCCTGGTAAGCCACTGTCACATGGCAATGCACAGATTAATGGACATTGAGTAAATTATATGTAAGAGCTAGAAAATGAGAAGCTAGATTTAAGAAGATGAGCAGTGATTTAAATAATACAGTATCTGTGTGATTATTTCAGGTCTTAGAAGATGGTAACCAAAAAGTGGCCTTCTTTTCAAAAAATTGGTGCACCTGTGGCCAACTAGAATCCACTTGAAATCTGAGAGACTGTGGAAAGGGATTCTAGACACAAAAGAACAGAGGTAATCATGGCTTCTTTTTAGCCTTTATTTTCTTGGTGGCTTGCTGCAGCTCCTTTAAGAGCAGTTTTCCTGATACAGCAATAGCTGTAAGAAAAACAGCACACCATTTTGAAAATGCAGGCTTCCTTTGTAGTGTTTCTAGAGTGACCTTTGGCTCTGTGAAGAGACCAAGCATTTAAGTGGGTTTTGTAAGTACTATGCTACAAACTGCTTAATGTCTTGACATAGACTCACTGCATACTTGAACTTGGGGTAATGTGCACACCTTGTAGATGAGTAGAGCATCCAGTGAATACTTTTATTTGTCTCAAGTTTACCATTCATAGTTCTTATTCACCTCAATATAAAATTGGGTATGATCCAAGACTTCATTTCCATGATACAAAGACCATACAAAATAAATTAATCTACACATCTCCAAACAGGTAGTAACCACTCACTAGGTAAAAATACTCTTTTGCATTGGCACAATGCTCTGTAACAACACATTAGCTCCAAGCATCCTAGCTTATACACTTGAAGCAGCAAGAGTATGTCTGAACTTTCTGACCTTTAGACATATTGAAAAGGATTCATATAAGCACATGTTTACTCATGAAATCCAAGTAATAGAACAAAATACTTAATTCTTGTGGTATATCAAAAATTCTGAAATCCCATCATGCCTAATGGCAGGACTAATGATGCCTGATCCATATCAAAGTGAGATCACTGAGAATGAACAATTTTTTTTCTAGGATGTTTACCAAAAATGGCTTCTAATATTCCAGTAGGTAGATTCATACTGAATGGGATACAACTTTCTTAAATGAACTGAGATGTTATTAAAGAGATAAAAGTATACAATCTTCGGATGTAATAGTGGAAATTGTGCAGTCATTTTAAAATTGGGATGTGATGGATTTTTTCCAATTTTGTTTTTCAGTTTGAATCTGAGTGTATTTTGCAGCTCTCATACAAGGGTTTTTATACAAGAAGAATAAGTATTACAAGTCTTTTTATTCCTTCATTTTTATTTATTTATTTATAAATATTTCCACTTCCTCCCCTCCTCCGAATACCCTCCCTCTCCCCCCACTCCTTCTCTTCCTCCCTCTGCAGTTCTAAGAGCAATCAGAGTTTCTTTCCTCCAAAATTTTTGTATATTAATATAGGAGAAGGAATTTTCAATGGTCCAAAGAGATACCAAAATGCCAATGAGCAGAAATTACATCAGCAAGGGAGGTTGAAGATCTTGAGAGGCTTACAGAGACATAACCAAGCTCATGGGAAATCATGAACTCTATACCAACTGCTATGAAGCCTGTATTTCACTGATCTAGACTAACTGTTTGTGGAAGATATATGTGTAGCTTGGTCAATTTAAGGAGTTGCGAGGGAGAATAGGACTTATTGCTGGTACAAGATCTAAATTTTAGAGATAATTTCAAAACTTTGAATGTCTAACTCATCTTGATATGATAGGGTTTGTACTGCATCAGCTTAATAGCCAAGTTATGTTGCCCTGCCATGGGTGGCCTATCCCTTGGGTGGAATTTGTGAGGATGAACTGTGGGGAGGGAAGCATATGGAAGAAGAATCTGTGGGAGAACTGTTTTTTAGAGTATAAAATGAATGAAAAGTAAATAAAAAGAAACCAATTACATAAATTCCATCTTAGCAGTGATCCATTAATATTATCTCATTTAAATTCATATCTAACATTTAAAAAAAGACCAGCAAAGTCACTGACACATGCATATTTATAAACACACAGCAGTCTATCTGGAGTCATTTTTGTCTGAACTTTCTTTGCTAAACAACTGTATTGTTATTTTATTAGATGGGACAATGTTAAAATACAATATTCGATGCATTTGTAGCTGGATCCTCACTTTTGAGTCCCTCAGAGACTAACTTCATGATTGAGGTCTCAGGGAGCCATGATTACCACTGTACCTCTGGGACATTATAGGGTCCATTCTTACACCGAGTAGCATACAGGCCTTTATTAATAAACCTGATAAAATATTTGGATGGAGGACATCTTAATGGAGTCTTAATGCTCTTGGTAATTACCAGCACCATAATCATAAAACATCTCCTAAAGAGCCATTCCACTATTTCCCACTAGTATTGATCTTAACTGAACAAAGACACTATTCAGAATCCACATTTGATTCAATTTTTTGATTGCTTAGAATCTTTTAGATATATATTTTAATTTGTCTTATACTAATTACTTCCCTACATCAGAGTATCATTAGTAGGCAGAGTTTTTTTTTCCCACTGGACAGTTCCTGAATAACCACAGAGAAAATTATTATTTAGTCTAAACACTCAGGAAATAGCTCAGTTTATTACTAACTTAAATGTAAATATTTTAATTATATTTCCTATATGTGCTCTACCATGTGGATTACATCCACTTTCCACAGCTTCTCATGGCACTGATAATTCTCGATTTTTCCTAACTACTTTTTGTCTGTTTCTTCAGCTGAAACTTATCCTACTTAGAAAATATGCAGTCAGAATATTTCTTAAATAAATCAAAATGACAAATATTCACACAATATAAAGGAATATTCTGTACCCTGTTCTTGATTAGTAGGTACCCACTTCCTACATACTCCATTTTATTTATATGCTGATGTACACATAAATTTCAATTTTTGCTATCTACTTGAGAAATTTTATGATTAATTTTTTTCATAATAGTGTTGGTATGTATTATTTTATATGTATTTTTAGTATAAAATATCTATGTTTATTCCTTACATATTTCACTTTCTCAGTAGTGATTTCATCCTGAATGCTCATGTCTACAAACTGAAGAACAATCACATGAACTTGGAATTTAAACCTGCCCAGTTGATACTTAATATCTTACCACAGACTGGGCTATAATCTACAACTGCCTTAAAATATGGGATTAATGAACAGGCCCATTTTTTAGTCAGGCTGCCCCTCCCACTCTGTAAAATGAAGTAAGCCTATAAAGAAAATAATACAATTTCTAAGAGTTAAACCACTGTGACTTTAATTGTTTCCAAGGAAATAAAGAAAACCTGGTAAAAAGAAATATTCCACTACTCATAATTTCTATCAATGACTTACAATTATTTAAAGCCAAATCATATTTAAATAGCACTAAGTTATATGTAAATGTAATTTTTGCTTGTTTATATATGACTTATCAGATACCTTAAAAAGACACATCTCTAACACAGCCAATATCCTTATTATTTTATTTTATTTCATTTGAACGTATCATAGTTGCATTTGTATTCTATACTTTTTTTGTTCACACTACATCTAGACTTTGCTAGACAGTCTTCCAGAGAATGGGTTCCCTAAAATCAGAACAAGCAGGATGAATCAGTCCTGGTCACACTGCCCCTATATCCAAAGTCTTCCCCAATCATACAAATCTCCCTCACATTCAGAGTGCCTAGCTTGTTAGTATGCTAGTTCCCACATTGTCAGGTCAGAGTTTCTAGGCTACCATTAGCTCAGGTAAGCTGTTTTAATGGGTTTTCCCATCATGACCTTGATCTCTTCCATATATTATTCCTACTCCCATTCTTCAAATAGACTTTAGGAAATCAGTCATGTGATCAACTGTGGATCTCTGCATCTGTTCCATAATTTACTGTATTTAGGTTCTATGATGACATGTAAGATAATAATCATTCTTACAACAAAACAAGACCGTTCAGGTACCCTTTCCACTATTACGTAGAGTCTTAATTGTGGTAATCCTTGTAAATTCTTTCAATTCTAAAGTTTAGCTATTCCCATATTATTTCTGTCAATGAATAGAACTTTTTCTTTGCTCTTTGTCCCTTTCCATCCCCTATCTTGACAATCCAGTTACTTCCAGTTCTTTCCACTTCATTTCTCTCTTTGTCCTTACCATCTGTATTTCCTTTTCACCATACCCATATTTTCCCATTTTTCATCATATTTGTCTTTTTGCTCTTTCCAGGGATATCATTTTTAAATTTATGCTCACCTTATTACTTACATTCTCTGTTTCTGGGGTATAGGTTCTCTATCCTATGCTTTATAATAATTGTTCACCTATGCTTTGGTTCAAACCATCCTCATGATTCTGATCTGAGTTACCTCACTTCAGATGGATTTTTATAGAATCATACATTTGCCTGGAAATTTATTTTTAATGTGGAGTAGTTCTCCATAGTGTAAATGTGCCCACATTTTTTAAATCTATTTGTGGTCAATGGGCATGGTTTTTCTTCCATGTTGTTCTTATTACATTAAATGCTTAAGGATTGTAGAGGAAGAACACAGATATTTGCATATTTCTGGACATTATTATATACAATTAAGAAAAGATAATTTGACTTTGGTGTTTACAGAGGAACATATCATATTTGGTGAGTAAGAATAATACAATGATCTTTAGAGTGGTCAACTCTGTGGTCTGTGATTTATACTCATCTTAATTTTTATGCCTTCATGGTTTCATTGAAAGCTGAGACAGTCAGGTAGTAGTCTCCATCAGGAATATGCTCATGTGGAAATTTGTAAACCTGCAATTCATTTTTAGAATACTGATTTTCTAATGCAGCCATGCTGGTATTATACAATTTCAAGACATTAGAGAAGTGTGGTATAAGAAAGTTTACTGAGTATTCATGGCCAGTTAGCATACAATGACACATTTCAATCTCAGGAGGAAACCTATCTCAATAATGTAAGTTTAAATAAATATCTGCATCAAACAACTATTTGATTTATATATAAGCTCTTTTGCACTGATATATTTCAAACAACCAGAACTAAATGCATAATTCTTGTAGTATATCCAGTACTCAAAAGTGCATTATGCATAGAGGAAAGACAATGAAGCGAAAGCCGTATTAGAGCAGCTATTTGTAGTATTGAGCTAATTGAGTAGGAAATTTAGAATTATTATCAGCATAGCTTGCCATGTACGGAAATCATGGTTTCTTATCAATAGTCCTACAACTTCCTTAAATATATTTTGTATACATTAAAGAAAGAAAAAATTGTTTAGATTTAATAGTGATGATGAAATTTTGAGAGAAATTCTAATATTTGGAATCTATTGGATGTTTAAAACAAATCCATCCATCTCTTTGCCAACTCCCTCCCTTAGCCCCCTTACTCTACTCCTCCACAGTGCTCACACGATATGGGGCAGACCTCTCATGGATGCCAGAAGAGCATGTCATATACATTTACAGAAGGCCAACACCTCCCCTTGTATTTAGGTAGTGTAGGGTTATCCAGTATGGGGAGCAGGTTACAGAGCAGCAGCCCAACAGCATGGACAGACTGTTCTTCCTTGTCAGGGGTTACACATGCTCCTTCAGTCCCAGTCCACCTTGCCTTGGTGAGTTCCCATTAGATCAGTCCCACCGTAAACCTCGCGATCAGGACTTTCTTGTTCATGTTCTCCCACCTTCTGTTCTTCATCTGGTCCTTGGGAGCTCAGTCCAATGCTCCAATGTGGGTCACTGTCCCTATCTCCATCCATTGCCAGACGATATGGTGATATGCAAGATATTTATCAGTGAGGCTATGGGATAAGGCCAGTTCAGGCACCCTCTCCTCTACTGCCCCAGGACCTAGCTGAGGACATCCCCTTGGAGACCTGGAAACTCCTCTAGAGCCAAGTCTATTGCCAACCCTGAAATGGCTCACATAATTAAGATATCTTCTTCCCTTCTCCTATATCTACCCTTCCTACATTTCAACCATCCAATCCCCCAAGCTCTCCACAATCCTCCCCTTCTTTCTCCCCATCCCCCGTTCTCCCCACCCCATGCCCACCCTCATGCTTCCAACTTCAACAAATGTAAAACTATATAAAATAAGAACAGATATGAAGTATAAAAATTAGAGTTACCAGAGAAACACTGTCTTGAGAAAACAAAAAACTAGTTTTATACCCATCATAAACAATTTCAAGAAAAAAATGTTTACTAAATATTTCAATAAATATTCTATCCTAAGGTGTCTAAGACTTTATTAGTAATGGCTTGGCCAAGTCATGAGAGCAATGTAACTATGACTACATAGTACTATTCAACCCCATTAAAAACCTGAGAGGAAAATATTACTTTAATAAACATGAAGGACAAAGAAGCAACTGTCAAATGTGCAATAAATGACAGAGACAACTGGCTACGTAGGCAATCACCCAAAATCTCATTTTCAACATTAGAACAAATAACATCTCCTGAGACCTAGAGTCACTGACAGACCATTTTTAGAGACAGGAAATGTTTTAAAATGATCTTATTCTGTCTTGGCAAAGTTTGACAAACCCTTCTCTTTGATCATGCTTGTCCAGTTCAGACATTGTGCATTTTTTCAGTCTCAAGACAAGGAAAGTTCTTTGCCCAAAGGTCAGTTTTGCCAAGTTCCAAGTGGATGTCCTCAGTGTCCCACATGCTCTGGGGAATAGACTGGTGCTGGCAAAGGATGATGTTTGTTTCCCTTGTGTTCCCCTTGTTACTTAGCTTGTCTGGAGTCATGGGCTATAGGTTTCCTACTCTGTGTTTTATTTGGTGTTCACTTATGTTTGGGTACAAACCATCCTCATCATTATGGTCTGTGTTAACTCACTCCGGATGGAATTTTCTAGTTTCATTATATGCCTGCCAATTTCAAAGTGGCCTTATCTTTACCACTGAGGAGTACCCCATTGGTTAAATATACCCACAATTTTGTATCCAATTAAGTTCGATGGGCATAAATTTACCTCAATGCTATTCTAACTGTACTATATGCATTAGGATGATAGTGGAACCCAGACATTTGCCAAGTTTTTAACAATATCATCTACAATTCAGAAAATATTATTTAATATTGGTATTTATAGAACCATATCAAATTTGGTGAGTAAACTGAATAACATGGTTTCTAAATTAGTAAACAATGTAGTGTGTGAGTTATAGTAACAATGTATAGTGAGTTAAACAATGTACAATGAGTTATAGTAACACTTTTAATTATAATTTGACTGCATAAAAGACCAAATGTAAAAACAGAGAAAAAAATCACAAAGAATTATAAACCTGATACACTTGACATCACAGATTCATAATCAAAAATCTCCAGAGAGAAATGTAGGCTTCCTTGTATATAGGTTGATTCGAGGCAAAAACAGCTGCCAGCTCGCCCAACCTGTCACATTTTCCAGTTTCGTTATCTGTTAACTGGACTCAAAATGAAGGGTAAATTACATTTCATCCTGTGTTCCCTGTAAATTGCTCTGCTTCTTTTCACAACACAAGATAAGGGGGGAGACACAGATGACTCATCAGTTCTGGATGAGGTCATCAAGTTAAACGCAGTCCTGTACTTTCCGGTCCTTGGTTTGAGATCTCTCTGCTTATTGGTTCCTACAGGGCATAAATAGGTCTGCACTGAGTGATTTTGCCAGTGGGGCTTTGACTAAAGTCCTGCTAAAAGCTGGACTTTAGTCAAAGCCCTGCCATAAAGAACACCAGAGATGAAAATGTGCCCCAGAGACCTGCAGGATACAGAAGCCATAGGAAAAGCAAGAAATTTGTGAGAGGAGTGACAGGTTTCTGTTTGCAGTGAAGGAAATGTGCTCTAATCTGAAGCCACGGATTCAGCCGTAAAAACTACAAATTCCTAGGTTAGCTTTAGATTATGTATTTTCTCAAAGGATGATTTTCTTAGAAAGTCTATATGTGACAACACTGAAATGTCCTCATCTTATGTGCCATTGGAGGCCTCACTAAGATAATTACTATGTTGGCAAATAACCTCAGGGACCTGGGAATCTGAAAATTTCAAGTATAAGTTTTCCCAATAAGTGTTTTGGAACTATGACATGGCAGCACAGTATCACAATCAGCCACCGGCAGGGAGGAATGGAAAATTTCAGGTACATAGGCAGGATACAGACCCAAGAAGTCGGATATGTGATCACCTCTTTCTTACCTCATAATGATTTCCCTTTTGATAATTGGATTCTTGTTCTAGCTGAACTACATCATTTCGTGCCATCTACTTTCACTTTCATATTTTTCTTTCGCAGCAAACATTGAGATTGGAGGGAGAAATGAGTCAGCAGCTCTGATGCAGATCTCCATGGTTACCACAGGCTTTGTTCCTATTGGTGGAATTGAGATCATTCTCCTCATTGTTACGGGGAAAATTTGAATGCGCACAGTCCTTCAGAGGAGTCAGAGGCAAGGAGAGCAAATGTTATTGTCAGCATAACGGGTCCTTTTTAGTCGGGCTCTCTCTATATGCCAGCTCTCTCTCAGCGGCAAATATTTATAACTGAAACCCGAATGTACATTGGCCCAGAAATGGCAGACTGCTCTTGACATCTCTATGAGAAAAATCCCAGGGTAAATAGCAGTCAGTTACTGGTTTATTCCCACTATTACAGTTCAGAGTCACCTGTTATGGTCTGTGCATCATGTCCGTCCCTGCTTCTGAAACCTCTCCTTCTCTTTCAACTTGTGGCACCACTATCCCTGTCTCGAACACTCCAGTATCCTCAAAGAAATAATTCCCTTCAAGTTTTAGTATTTGACAGCATCAAGGAGACCCATGCTCTTTTCTCTTTTCTCTGAGTTTCATTGTGAAAATTGGTTTAACATTGCAGCTTTTTTCCTGAACATAGAATCATTGAAAATAATATGCAGTAACATCGAAAGCAGTACCCAATCTGTCACCAAGACTCTGAATTAGAATAAGGTATACAAGAGGAAACCTACTTCTTATCATCCTGTTGCTTTTAAGGTTCTCACAGTCTCAAATTTGCTGTTTTGATTGACATAGTCTTTGTGAATTCTTATATAAATATTCCTCTACATGAAACTTTCTCAAGTTTTGCCCATTCCTAATTAGGAAATCAGACAGCACGAGCTTTTTGGAAATCCAGTGTTTATTGATGATGGCAGTTAAGAATTTTGGTCATACTTCCCTTGAAAATAATAAACACAGTAGATATTTTTGTTATTGTGTGTCTTGTTCTATATGCTTTGAAAAAACACTGATCTTATCTTGGACATACATCTCAGACTCTAAATGTGTATATCTGCTAGTAATGTTGAGACTGGAAAACATTGGTACTTTGGAATCAAGAGCCTCCATTTCAATCTGTTATAATATTTCTGCCATCTTTAAAATATACATGTAGGAAACTTCCAAGTAGATTTTATAGACATGAAACACCATAACATATGACCACGCAGGCTCTTATTTTCTATAGAAAGACCTTCGCTGCACATCATTACGTTGTTTTCCAACTAGTGACAAAGGAAAATCTCTGATGAGGGACAAATGATGCTCCGAAATATTAGCATATCAGTATTTCATTAGAGTCTGGGAGAATAAAATGTATTATTTTTATATAATCTGTCATCATCCTTTACTTAGATTCCTGGCCATTAAGGCTGTTTGAGTTATGTCTTCCATCATATTGTCTTAATAACAATATTTACTTGATTTCTTAATTTTTGACACTATGACAAATGTATATCTGAAGAATTCTTACTATTTTCTATTTTCAGGCATGTAGGTAATGAGAGTGAAGAATTTTGGTCATGCTAATTTCAGGATTAATCTTCAATTATACTCAAGTAGGTAACCTCATTTAATTTACTAATAATAGCAGAATTATTGACATTCTATGATAATGAAAATATATAGAAACTTCATAATCAGGTTCTTTCCACCGTATTGACAGTTGTAGGCATATATTTGAAATGGTCTATAAATGTCTAGTTTTGACTTATAGTCATGACTTTGGCCAGTAAACATATGAAATAACACACTACTTGAATCTGAGTGAGAAAATGTGATACCCCACTTAGTATAAGTATTTCAATTACTTTCTAATATTTATATAAGTTCATGTATGTGTACATGTATGAGATTGACTATGCATAATTATATTTATACATAAATATGCATTCATGTGTATACTTTCTTAATATAGTTTAGAATTTCAGACATAAGTACACTATTTATGTTAATTTATGCTCATTCTTCTTCCTCTTTTAAAACAATATCTGTATTAAAATTGTCAAAATACCTCCTGCTACATATTATAAGTATTCTATTTTATTGTGTAATGCAATTGTATACATCAGTATTTCTACTGAGTAAACATTGTTGTGATTTTGCATAACCAATTTAGCCTTGACCTTTTCTCTTTTCTCATTCAAAGTTGTATCGATATAACTATATAATAAAAAAAGATCCTTTCTTTCTTAATCTACAATATTTGTCAGTGGCTATTCTTCTAATTGTGCTACTTTTAGAAAGTTTTCCTCCTTTTTTGACATTTCAATAGTGGATGATATTACGCTAAGCATTTTTCCTTGTTTCTTTGCTTAAATTTAATTTTAGTTTGCATTTAAGATTTCTAAAATTTTGCTCTTTAAATCCTTTAATTTATCTGTTGAATATTTTTCTGGAAGTTATAAGCAAAACTTTTTTTGGGTCTATTTAGGGCAGAGTTGGAAATTATATTCCTTCAGAAAAGGTTCAGATGAAGCTTCTGATTGTGTTATCACTATCTCACTAACAATATAGAGTAGGCTCAATTGTTGCAATTGGCATATTTTTCTGTCCGTTATGTATCTGTATTTCAAAAAAGTCTTAGAATAAAAGTTAGACATGTCTATCAATATGAAACCAGTAATTCCCTCTGAAGAGCTAAATTTTTACAAATTATGACATTTGAATTAGGTGGAGAAATAATGCATTTTACCTTGATTTGTTGTAGTCCTGTTAGTTGTGGGTTTGACTTTACCATGTTAGGATGATTATAATTATAGCTATAATAACGGCTTAAGAGACTGATACTCAGATCCTCATAGTGTAAAATATTGATTAAATACCTTATTCCTAAGATAAACACCAAAACTTAATTGTATAATTATTTGTAGATATGTATGGGAGTCTCCTGAATGTTGCTCTTCTTTGATATTTGTGTGGAAAATATAAAAACAGCAAAGACACTGTAGTGATCCTGCAGTTTTAGTTGAATCTGTAAGAAGGCACAATAAACAATCAAAGGAAAGATAGTAACAGAGCAGTTAGTTACATAAAAAAAACATCACTATCTACTCTAAATAATAACCCTAACAGTATTTTCTGCTTTTATGTTCAAAAAATTCACATAATAGGTTCTGTCCATGGACCAGTAATTTGAAATATTAACAACTGGATCTATTTCTAATATAAGCTTGTGAAAATACTGGTATACAAACATTACCATGTTCTTTCAGGACATTAAGCCTATACAGTGAATGCAGGAGGTCTGAGATTTACTTGCCTGTTTTCAGACTACATGTGACAAATTTCAAGACTGTAGCATGTTATTATGCTTACAAATACAAATAATAATTGATTTATATTTATGTATATGTGCACTTGCATTATTGAATTTAAATTGTGTAAGTTTGTATTTGTAATTGTTTAATTACAAAATACAAAGAATGTTCTACTCTATTTTGAGGAACATTATGAATTCAAAATATTATCAGAATGGCTTATATTATTTACAGAACTGATGAAAGGGGAAAGATAGAGTTTCTCAGATGTGCCAGCTTTTAAATTATACACATGTGCTAGAAGAATGCCCCATATCAAAACTCACACACACACAGGCACACACACACACGCGCATACACACACACACACACACACACACACACACATTTTCTCTGAAGTCAGATGTCACTGCAAAGAGAACAGATAAATGACCTGAGGATGGAGAACTGATATTGGTGAATACAGTACAACTCTAGAGAAGGCAATGCAGTGGATTTTATCAAAATTTGATTGTTCATATAAAAATACCTTAAAACATGTCAAAAGTATTAATTGAGACTATTACTCTGATATTGATTTCAAAACATGTACACATATGTAAAGCACTAATACAAGCAAACAATTGTGAAAATGGAAATAATACCTATATTATGTTTTTTTCTAAATGAAAAAATCAAATTATTGCTAAATTATCATGACATTGTTAGATACCATATGCAATTTTTGCATGTTCAGAACTGAGTTTTAACTAACATTCCTATTTAGAAAATATTCTTATTAACATAATTTTTATGTAAAAATACATACATGTTGGTATAGTTGGTCCTTCTGTTTATGGGTTGCAATCATAGATTTATGAATAGAGAAACTGCCTAGGCCTTTTGATAGGACAGAACTTAGGTAGGAAGCAAAAAAAAAACTGAATGCAGGGAGAAAAAAAGCAGAGGAGAGAGCTGTTATGGAGCCACCAGAATCAGCCATGCTGAATCTTTCCCATTAAGCCACTGCCATTTAGCAATATACTGATTGATAGAAATGGGTTAAATCAAGATGTGAGAGTTAGCCAGTAAGAGGCTAGAGCAATTTCTATTTGGTTATTTTGGAGCTAAGCAAGCCGGGTGGCTGGGACAAAGAAACAGCCTTTGCTTGAAACAACTGGTGCTCAACGTGATCATATAAATCAATAAAATATATGAACTACAAAAGGTCTGAATAAATATAAGTATTTATAGTATACATAACAAAATTAGACTCTATACACATTGTGGCTACTATATATATATGTATATATATATATATGTATAAATATATATATATATATATCGATTACTATCATTATTCTTGTGAAATTGAAAGACTATCTATGTTATTGTAGCTTAGAATCAGATTATTTCCATTCTGAATCTGGTATTTGTCCTTGGCTGTTCTCCTAAGTGTAGGAAATTGAGAAAGTCTCCATCTGTGTTGAAATTACAAATTGTGATGTCATTGTGCAAACCTGTTGAGTATTTTGTTTTTTTTTTTTTACTTTTTGGTGGAATTTAAGACTTCTAAGCTTTGCTTTTGAATACCTTATGAAATTGTGTCTGAACTTTACTTGCGTAATTTTCTGATTGTTTAGAAAAGTGGTGATTTATGTGGTTTGAGAAAGTAGCAATGGAGGATACATTGTAAGTTTTTGCTATTTGAACAGAAGGATAAATTTGCAATATTGCTATAATATGAAACATCAGAGTCTCAGGAACACATTTCAACAATCTCATTCCATTCCCTCTTGGTGAACACAAGCAGCTACATTATCATCCAGTCTGATATTCCTCTGGTCAATTCACTACACCAAAATTTAAGTAAGCCATTGAGGTTCATTTTCTTCTGGTAAAGACACACACACACACACACACACAAACATGCACTTGACCCGATATTATAACAGGGTTTTGTTCTTTCCATAATCCAATTGCAATGGTCTTTCCATATTCCTTTATACAAAAGTCACTTCTACACCATCATGCCAAAATATATGCATGGTAGAATGCTTGTGGGAATCCACATTTAGAAAATTTAGAATAAAAAGGGCATGAAGCCATGCATTATGTGGTGACTGAAGGATAACTCTCTTTTATATATTTATTGCAATTGTGAATTCAAAAAGCCAGGGACATTCTCCACCTATGTCAGCCCTTGACTACCAGCATGATTATAGGACCTTGGGAAAATAGGGTCACATCTCCTTTTACGAATCTCACTGCATTGCTCAAGATTTTTTGTCGACAATTTTAATATAGGTACAGTCACTGAATATTTACCAGTCATTTCTGCAATTCCTTGAAAGTTTGTAATCTATCTTTCCTAATTTCCAATTACTGAGTTTTAATTTCTTTAGGATAAGACATCTGTCCTGAAAATGGGAAAGATGGCTGCATTTGTATTTTCTGTAGGGAATGAACTACCCTTAAGGGCTAGGCTTTGCTGAAGCTGCCCAAGTGTTGCAGGCAAATTCCTTCATTTTTTATGGACACACTAAATTTGTAATGGATAATGTAAACTTGTTAAAAATATTTTGAATATTTTGTATTGCATGAGACACATATCTGGCATAATATTACTCTGTTTGCTATTACCTGAGGCAACACTTTTTAATGATATCTCCCATTTGGTTGCTTTAATTGGCTGATGGAACACTACCTGAAAACCTTGAAAAATATTTTCGATCCAAAGTGATGGTACAATCAATCTATTAAATCTAAAAGATTTTATAGGTATCATTTGAACCATACCTTAATGAGAAGTTAATCCAGTCTAGTCTCTAAAGCTCAACCTAGGTGCATGGTCTCATTAACTAGCCATAATTCTTGCATCACTTTCCATTTTCAAGATTTCTATGTTGTGAGAGAAAATATTTATCTGTTTTCCCCTGTAAGGCGGCAGCCATAAGTAGTCCTTGGGTGTATGAGGTTAAAATTCCTCAACAGTTTCGAATGTGATCAGAGATGACACTTTTCTTTCTAAGCGATGTCAAAGCAGCCTGATATATTATGTTAGTACTCTTATAGGCTAGCTGTTTAATAATCAAAACCCTACCTTCTGGATCCTTCATTATTCTTATTGATGGTTGCATCAGCATGGATACAAAATTCTGGAACAACTCAACAGTTCCCTGTATTATTTAACATAAGTCCTCTGTCTGCTCCCCTGAAGAAAGAAATTTATTCCAAGATTTACTTGGGCCAGATTACTCACAGCTGTGGCCTGACTTTGTTCTGAAAACTCAGTTTTCCTCATCAAGTAGTCTTTCCCTGTCAGGCAAGCTTTGGCCATCTATTTCCAATTCCTGGAGTATGGCTTCAAATCTATATATGCTAGCAGAATGTATAAAAGGAGAAATCTGGTCACACTGAACTTAGGTTGCTTTTAATATTTGCCTTGTTTGAATGGTTTCAGTCCTTGTTGTCTGTGTAGATTTCTCTGAGCATCTCATTCCACTATTCTAGAAACATTTGAAATATCTGAATATCTTTACATTGGCTCACTCCTTCACTGAAAACTAGCTCATAAGGAAATTCTGAGTGTTTGCCTTGCTCCAGGAGATCTCTGCACCATAGATGGATCTAACATAGCCACTCTGGTAGAAGAGTACTGCTTTTATGACAGATTTTAAGAGTCTCCTACTTCTGGGAAAGTGAAATTACTAAGTCTCTCAGGCCTTTTAGCTCCTGTTCCAGCGTTCCACCATTTTTGACTCTCAGAATTCCTAGTCAGAAGTACATGACTTTAAAGATCCTCATCATGGTACTTAGTGGCTTCTTCTTCAGTATACTAGGCTCAGACTAATTGTATCACTGTCCCATAAATACTTCTTTATCTATAAGCTTCTCTGTCTGCAGAGAGTCTTGTCTCACTTCTAATCATTTCAGGGGAACTAACTTTGCTCTTCAGGGTAGAAAACCTAACTCCCCTTATAAGCACTCACAAATGAAGAGCATTCATCATCCTCTTGAAGTAATTTGTACTGCCGAGGCATACATTTTTCATTGTCAAGAATACTGTAAGTTCTTAAAACCTTTTAAATGCCATATTATTTGTTCTTTGAAGTATTGAAGATTATCTATCTGACTGAACCATATCTCTGCACATCTAGAAAACCTAAATAATATTACTAAGTGTAGTAATAGGAGTGAAATAATTACATGGAAAATCTAGCCTCTTCTTGGCTAACTCTCACATCTTGACTAACCCTTTTCTAATAATCTGAATGTGACCAGCTATCTATATAGTTATTCTTCAACTCCATCAACGACTCCAGAATATATAATGTTACCTAAGTAAACAAGAAATAAGCAACTGCCAAAACTCTAGAAATGACAGAGACATCTTGCTGCCTATACATTCACCCAAAGTTCTTCTGTACTGTTGGGGCATCCATCTTCAGCCTTATAGGCCCATAGTATTCAGCAGACTTTTTCAAGGAGCAGGAAATTTCAAAGACAGTTCAGTCAATATGTTTTGTATTCAGCCGAATATCTTGCAGACTTTTTCATGAATCTGGATCCGGAAAGACAATCTCACCTTTAGGTAAGTGCAGCAGTCCTCTCTCTGTGGGTTCTTTGAGTCCAGTTTATGCATCAGTCCAGAAAAGAGCAATGTCTTGCCCCATGGCTATCAGACTCCATAAGGAGTCTCTTCAATGCCCATTTTCCTCTTGAAGTAGCTGGTGCTGCCAGGAGCAGACGTGTCACATTGTCATGAAAAGCCTGAAGTTATTAAAACATTTAAAATGTAATATTCTGTAGACTTTGAAAGATATGAAGAATTCCTATCTAACTGAAATATATCTCTATATATCCAGAAAATCCAACTAACATGCCAACAGACTTGACTATTATTGACAAGTATCCATTAACAACCTATATTTCCTAATTATACATTACATTTTTAAAATGAGCTACACAATCAATACCTAAATCAATATCAGAAATACATATACATATAACAAAATTGACCTTAAATTTATGTCAGTAGGATAAAATTTATTCCAATGTAAATTATTCATATCTATATCATATCCCCCTTTAAATGTAAATAAACATTTGTAAACAATATCTGGGAATATGGACATAGTTATTTCTCTCCAAACTTCTCCCTGCTGTATAGAAGCACTATTAATCAGGTCTTTTATGGTGTATTCTGTGTGCCAAGTTCATCTCAGTTGGCCGTTGAGTGAAGTAATTTTTAGAGGGTGTTCACAGAAACCTTTAATTAGGGTGTGGTCTATCATACCATATTGGGATAGAAGCAATCCACAGGGTCTCATCCGCTGTGAAAACCAAAGAAGAATCACTTTTTGAAAGCTTCATATCCTTAGATCCAAATTCTTAAGTCATAATACCCTTATGATATCCATTCTGGTTTAGCTTGGTAGCCCATATAATGAAGTGTCTCTCTGTACTTAGCTCCTTCACAGTCAAAAAATTCAAAGAAATACATTATACAGAATCCAAACTCTCTGTGAATTTTCCATTTTTTGTGGCTCATTTTTACTCTATCACTTTACTTTATTCTGTCTCTTTAAAGACTTTACCCTTTTTCTAAGCACTTATAACTTTTTAATACTCTTTTTTATTTTTTTAAAATATCATATTTACATATTAATTTTTCTTTTAGGTGTGTGAATACTTTTTTGTTTGTTTTCTTTTTTAATTAATTAATTAATTAATTTGTTGTTTATAAAAATTTCCACTTCCTCCCTCCTCCCCATATCCTCCTATTCCCCCCACTCCCTCTCCCCCACCTCTCCCTCTCCTCCTCCCTCTCCAGTCCAAAAGCAGTTAGGGTTTCCTGCCCTATGGGAAGTTCAAGTTCCTCCCCCCTCCCTCCAGGTCTAAGAAGGTGAGTATCCAAACAGACTAGGATCACAAACAGCCAGTACATGCAGACGAAACAAGACCCAGTGCCATTGCCAAAGGCTTCTCATTCAGCCCCCATGTCAACCACATTCAGAGATTTGATCACATGCTCATTCAGTCCCAGTCCAGCTGGCCTTGGTGAGCTCTCATTGGATCAATCCCCTTGTATCAGTGGGTGAATGCACAGCTTGCGGTCCTGGTTTCCTTTTTCATGTTCTCCCTCCTTCTGCTCCTCTTTTGGACCTTGGGGGGCTCAGTCCAGTGCTCCAGTGTGGGTCTCTGTCTCTACTGCCATCAATCATCGGATGAAGATTCCCGCTGGTCCTGCCTATCTTGCTCATGTTTTCCCTCCTTCTGCTTCTCATTTGGATCTAGGGAGTTAAGTCCAGTGTTCCAATATGTGTCTCTGTCTCTATCTCCATCCATTGCCAGATGAAAGTTCTATGGTGATATGCAAAATATTCGTCAGTATGGTTATGGGCCAAGACCAATTCAGGCACCCTCTCCTCTGCAGCCCAGGGAAGAATATGGGGACCTCTCCTTAGGCCTGAGAACCCCTCCAGAAACAAGTCTCTTGCCAACCATGAAATGACTCTCTTAGTTGAGATATATACCTGCCTGCTCACATATCCATCCTTCCTCCCCTCATCTCACTCCCCCATGCCATCCCCAATCCTCCCCCTCTCCCTTCTCTCTAACCATCTCCCCTTACTTCTGCCCCCCCACACCCACCGTGCATCCAGATCTCTGCACCATAGATGGATCTAACATAGCCACTCTGGTAGAAGAGTACTGCTTTTATGACAGATTTTCAGAGCCTCCTACTTCTGTGAAAGTGAAATTACTAAGTCTTTCAAGCCTTTTTGCTCCTGTTCTAGCATTCCACCATTTTTGACTCTCAGAATTCCGAGTCAGAAGTACATGACTTTACAGATCCTCATCATGGTACTTAGTGACTTCATTGTCGAGAAAACTGTAAGTTCTTAAAACCTTTTAAATGCCATATTCTTTGGACTTTGAAGTACTGAAGATTTTCTATCTGACTGAACCATATTTCTGCATATATAGAAAACCTAAATAATATTACTAAGTGTAGTAATAGGAGTAAAATAATTACATGGAAACTCTATTCATTTAAACACTGCTTGGCGCGTTATCTCTAGCCTCTTCTTGGCTAACTCTCACATCTTGAGATGCCCATTTCTAATAATCTGAATGAGACCACAAGGTCCTGGCTTACTGACTTGAGTCTAGCCACCGTTCGTCTCGGAAAAGGGAAACGCGCACCTCTGTAACAATCACAAGTCCCGGCAAAGGCCTGGAGATTCAAAGAAACACACACAAGAGAACTGGGTCATTCAAAAGAGAGATCAGCTGAATGCCAATTTATTCAGCTTTTTTGCCAAAATAATATACTTTGGCCCCTGTAAAGGAATTCCCTTCCAGCCAAAGGGGGGGGGGAGCCAGGCACTGTATGCAACCTGGTGCCATAAGGAATTACTTTCCAGGTAGGGCAGGACCTGGCACTGTGAAGGAACTCCTCCTGGGGAGGTGGGAAATTACCATACCAAAGATGAAACAATGTCCTACAGTTAAATTACCAGGCTATGGCCGAGTGAGCACAGGGACTAGCAGGGAGCTTAGCTGGCTGACCAAAATTGTCCTTGAGAAGCACCCCAGGGAGTAAGGAGAGACCGAGCCCTACAGTCTTTTATGGTGTATTCTGTGTGCCAAGTTCATCTCAGTTGGCCGTTAAGTGAAGTAATTTTTAGAGGGTGTTCACAGAAACCTTTCATTAGGGTGTGGTCTATCATACCATATTAGGATAGAAGGAATCCATAGGGTATCATTCTATGTGAAAACCAAAGAAGACTCTCTTTTCAAAAGCTTCATATCCTTAGACCCAAATTCTGAAGTCATAAAACCCTTATGATATCCATTCTGGTTTAGCTTGATAGCCCATATAATGAAATAACTCTTTGTACTTAGCTCCTTGACATTCAAAAATATTCAAAGAAATACAATATACAGAATCCAAACTCTCTGTAAATTTTCCATTTTTTGTGGCTTGTTTTTACTCTATCACTTTACTTTATTCTGTCTCTTTAAAGACTTTACCCTTTTTCTAAGCACTTATAACTTTTTAATACTCTTTCTCTTTTCTCTCTCAAGCCTACAAATATCTATCTAACACTATGTAACGCTATGACTCATTTAAAGGTCTTTTATGCAAGAATCTGTCCTATTGTGAATCTGTAACTCTTACTGTCCAGGAGCACTTCTTAAAATCCTGAGTGCCTCTTAAAAACCTCAGCTTGTGCCACATAGGGGTAATTCGGTATTGCCTGTTTCCTGCCCAATCTTAACCTTACCTGTGTTGTTATTATGATAATTACGACAGTTCCTGCCTGAGGTCAGCACAGTTCAGCACAGCAGAACAAGCCTTAGCTGTTCCTACCTCAGCCATTTGGTTCCACTGAGCCGCACAAAATTCCAGGCACAAAGCAAGTCCACATTGCCATGAAGCAAACAAGCACTTCATTCACAAACCCCATCCAAATTCTCTTTCTCCCACAAGAGACAGAGGTCACAATAGGAGTGCGGCTTCTTTTTTTTTGCCTCTTGGTAGGAGCCACATTCAGCACTTTATCTCTGAGAATGAGCTTTTTATCTCAATTACAGCCTAATCTGCCACACAGACCACTATGCAGCCTGGAAACATCTCTCTGTATAGCGGCAGAAATCCGCCATACTTTCCCATCTGCTTAACCCTGATCCAACATTCTGCACAGGCATGGAGCTCAAAGCCATTCACATAGTTTCAGAGTACTTACTTCCTGATCCTGAGTGGGACTACAAACATCCAGTCTCATAAAAATCAATGAAATACTCTAAGGCCAGAGTTTGCACTGACAGCACAGTTCAGGAAGCCACGTTTTAAAATGGTGGGGATTTTTTTTTCTGCTCCTATTTCAGGAACAGGAAATTTCTCTATGGCACATCCTAGCAAACAGCAAAAAGCTGTGTTAAACTCTCTTTCCCTTTTGTTAAAGCCCTCTCAGGTTTTTAAGTGGAATTGGTTACCACGTTGGGCACCACTTGTAAAAAAAACATTAGACTGTGACCCACAATCCGAGAAGAGTGCAGGCCCTTTATTCCATCTGTGTACCGCCGTCCAGCTTGCTTCTACATCAAAATAACATCACACAAAACGCATTCACTTAAACACTGCCTGCCCCGTTACCTGTAACCTCTTATTGGCTAACTCTCACATCTTGACTAACCTATTTTTCATAATCTGTATGTTAACATGAGGTCGTGTCTTACGGGCACAAGCCTAGCCACTGTCCATCTCGGGAAAGGGAATCATGGCATCTGCCTGACTCTGTTTTCTTTCTACCAGCATTCTGTTCAGCCTACTCCACCTATCTGAATTCTGCCCTATCAAAAAGTCAAGGCAGTTTCTTTATTAACCATAAAAAGTAACACATAGACAGAAGGCCCACCTACTCCATTCTGTAACATGGCAGGCTGGCTTGTTGGGGTTTTCTGTCCTGCCCCATACCCCACTGCTGGCAAGCCCCAAAGAAAATCACACAGACATCTCTATAAGTTATAAAGCTGATTGGCCCATTTGCTCAAGCTTCATGTTAGCTCTTATGACTTATGTTAATGCATTATTCTGATCTATTTTTGCCACATGACTTGTTACCTTTTTCAGCTGGCAGGACACACCCTGCTTCCTTGGTGCTCTGCACAGGACTAGGAAAATCAACTTCTTCCTTCCCAGAATTCTCCTGTTCCCATTGCATCACCTATACTTCCTATAGGGTTTTCCCACCTGTACTTCCTGCCTGGTTATTCAGAGTTTATTTAAAACATGATTGACAGAATATAGACAATTCTCCCACACCAACTAAGGATTTTATTATTATGAATGACTATCTATTAATCTTTATTTATTTTCTATACATTACATTTAAATTATCTGCAAAGACAATGCCTTAATCAAGAGCAGAAATACATGTAACAAAATCAACCTTTAATTTTTATCAGTAAACTAAGATCCATCCCAAGGGAAAGCGGTGACCTCTATATAATCCCCCACTTTAAATAAATATCAACATAATTAATTATTTGGAAATTTGCACTTTGGTTTCTTGAATATGCTTCCTGCTGCTTGTTGGGAAATTTTTTATATGGTTTCTAGAGATCTTTTGGCAGCTCTTCTTCCATCAAATCATATTACCCTGGAAAAAATCCACAGGATCTCATCTTCTGTAGATAAAAAAGCAGGGCATCTTTTCAAAAGTAACATATCCACCATCCATGTCCTGATGGTGCACAACTTTAATCCCAGCAGTTGGGACTCGGCAGTCAGAGGTAGGTGGATCTCCATGAGTTTGAGTCCAGCCTGGTCTACAAGAGCTCGTTCCAGAACAGGCTGCAAAGCTAGAAAGAAACCATGTCTTGAAAAACAGAAAAACTAAAAGAATATCTTTTGTCTCAAATTTTGATGCTTTTAAAATATATATTTTTATATATCATTGGAACCCATGAACCAAATGTTCATCTGCCATCTAAAAATTCAAAGAAATCTCAGTAATACACATAGTTCATACACTTTGTGTACATTCTTTCTTTATGTGGCTTACTTTTTATGGTAATACTTTATCACTTATTTTATTATCTTTACTCCTTTAATCTATGACAGTCTCTATTGTTTTATATTATATTTGGTGTCTCTAAATATAATTTGTTTAATTTTTTAAAGCTGTTTTATTATATATCTGCCTATATCAATTTTATTTTTAAGTCTATGAACATTTTTAAACAACTATGACCTGTGCAGAGGTTTACTTTTAATGAATCTATCTTTATTACATATGTGTAATCATTTTTCTCACAGGAAATTTTTTTTATTTTTCATGTTTATTAGGTGTGAAAAGATCATCCTGGCTCCTTTGCCTGTAGTGTCTATCCAGTGCATGATGGCAGAGGTATGTTCAACACCTCCATGATGAATGATAATGCCCTAGCTGTAGGGACTTTTGCGGTCTATGTCAACATAAAGCAAATTGTAGCATACTGCTCATAAACCCCATTTAAGAGCTCCGAAGCTGGCCATTCTACAAGGTCCAGAGTCATTTGTGCTTCCAGTGTGAACCAGGAAGCTGTCTCCTTAGTGAGTCATGTTTGTATTCACTGTCAACAACAACAACAAAAGGCCTTTCTGAAAATGGTGACGACCAAGAAGCCTCAATTGACTCCCTTTTTGGGACAAATATAGTTTCTAAAGCATTCTTAGGCTTTATGTTGACGCTCGTTGTCAAACACTGGGCACCATGATGAAAGCACAGACTCTGCTTTATGTTTTCCATGCACCCAGACCCAAATAATCACACAGAATCTATAACCATAAGAACAGTGTACGGCTAATCACTCACATGTATTTCTAGGTAGCTCTTATTCTTAAATTAACTGAATTCTATTATAGACATATGATTGTGGTTTAAAGCCATATTTCTGCTTTAGTAGCTACAAGGTATTTCCTTGATCCTGGCTATTCTTTCTCTGTATTTCGGTTGAGATTTCCTGCCTGATTATATTTGTCCCTGTCATAGGTCAAAGCAGGTTCTCTATTAACCAATAGTAATAAAACATTGTCACTGCATACAGAGTAGAATCACACAAAAAGAGATGAGTCAGCAACTCTGAAAGATATCACAAAATTTACTGTAGGATTAATTCCCATTGATAGAATCGAGAGCATTCTCTTTCTTTTTTCATATTTCAAGCATCACTTGAATTTATGCACTTGTCAACCACATACAAACTGCGCTATTATATCATCAGTAGATTAAGGTCCTACCAGTCAGTCTCTGGTGATGTCCCATTTATCACCTTCTCCTTGCTTTAAGCAAAACTTGAGTGCACATTGTCCACTGCAAGGCATACTGTTACTGACATCTGTATGAGAGAGATTCCATGGAAATTATAGAAGGCAGGCATTTAAAAACAATATGCACAAGAGGGTTTGAATAAGGTAAACATATGCCATGTTTAGCACCAGTATTACGTACGTTATTCCTTCCTCCTACAGCATACACTACTCAGCTTTTTTTTATTGTTTAGTTTTATTTTGGTCAAACTATTTTTTATTAAATTATAAAAGTTTCCACGGCCACCCCTCCTCCCAATACCCTCCCACTCCCTCCACTCCCTCTCCTCCTCCCTATCCAAGCCTAAGAGAAGTCAGGGTTTCCTGCCCTGTGGGAAGTTCAAGTTACTCCCCCCTCCCTCCAGGTCTAAAAAGGTGAGCATCCGAACAGACTAGGGTCCCAAAAAGCCAGTACATGCAGAGGAAACAAGTCCCAGTGCCATTATCAATGTCTTCTCAGACAGTCCCCATGACAGCAACATTCAGAGAATCTGATTTGATCAGGTGCTTTTCATTCCGAGTCCAGCTGGCCAGGATGAGCTCTCAATAGATCAGTCCCCTTTTATCAGTGGGTGAATGCACTCCTCACGGTCCTGCCTTCCTTGTTCATGTTCTCCCTCCTTCTGCTCCTCATTTGGACTTGGGGACTCAGTCCAGTGCTCCAATGTGGGTCTCTGTCGCAGTCTCTATCCATCGTGGGATAAAGGTTCCCTCTGATCCTGCCTTCCTTACTCACGTTCTCCCTCCTTCTGCTTCTCATTTGGACCTAGGGAGTTAAGTCCAGTGGTCCAATGTGGTTCTCTGTCTCTATCTCCATTTATCACCAGATGAAGGATCTAAGGTGATATGCAAAAAATTCATCAGTATGGTTATGGACCAAGGCCACTTCAGGCACGCTCTTCTCTGCTGTCCAGGGAATAATCTGGGGACCTCTCCTTGGACCTGGGAATCCCTCTAGAATCAATTCGTTTGTAAACCCTAAAATGGCTCCCTTAGTTGAGATATATACTTCCCTGCTCCCATATCCATCCTTCTTCCCTCCCCCATCTCAATCCCCCAAGCTTTCCCCAATCATACCCTACTCCCTTCTCTCTAATGCTCTCCCCTTCCATCCCACCCGCCCTGCACCCAAGGTTGTCAGGCACTCTTGTCTACTTCCAATATCCAGGAGGATAACTACATGATTTTCTTCAGGTTCACATTCTTATTTAGCTTCACTAGGATAATGAATAGTAGGATCAAAGACCTCTAATTATGCCTAGAATCCACATATGAGTGAGTATATACCATATTCCTCTTTTTGGGTCTGAGTTACCTCACTCATCAAAGCGTTTTCTATTTCCATCCATTTGCATGCAATATTCAAGATGTCATTGCTTTTACCGCAGAGTAAAACTCTAATGCATACATATTCCACACTTTCTTTAACCATTCTTCTACTGAGGGGCATCTAGGTTGTTTCCAGTTCTGGCTATTACAAATAGTGCTGCTATGAACATAGTTCAAATGCTTTTCTGGTATGATAGGACATCTCTTGGGTATATTCCCAAGAGTGGAATTGCTGGGTCCTGAGGGAGGTTGACTCCCAGTTTCCTGAGAAACTGCCACACTGATTTCCACAGTGGCTGCACAAGTTTGTATTCCCACCAACAACTGATGAGTGTTCCCCTCACTCTACATCCTCTCCAGCATAGGCTATCATTGGTGTTTTTGAGTTAGCTAATATGACCGGTGTAAAATGGTATCTCATAGTTGTTTTGATTTGCATTTCCCTCATCGCTAAGGATGTTGAGCATGACCTTAAGTGTCTTTTGGCCATTCGATGTTCTTTGCTGAGAATTCTTTGTTCAGATCAGCACCCCATTTTTTTCATTGGGTTAATTAGAGTTTCAGTGTCTAGTTTCTTAAGTTCTTTTTATATTTTGGAGATCAGACCTTTGTCTGATGAGGGATTGGTGAAGATCTTCTCCCAGTCAGAAGGTCGCCTTTTTGTCTTACTGACATATCCTTTGTTTTACAGAAACTTCTCAGTTTCAGTAGGTTCCATTTATTCATTGTTTCTCTTATTGTCTGTGCTACTGGGGTTCTACCTAGGAAGTGGTCTTCTGTGCCTCTTTCATGTAGAATACTTCCCACTTTCTCTCCTATCTGGTTCAAAGTGGTCACATTAATGTTGAAGTCTTTAATCCATTTGGACTTGATTTATGTGCATAGTGATAGATATGGATCTACTTTCATTCTTCCACAGGCTGATATCCAGTTATACCAGCACCATTTGTTAAAGATTCTTTCATTCTTCCATTGCATACCTTTAGCTCCTTTGTCCAATTTCAGGTGTTCATAGGTTTATGGGTTAATATCCGCGTCTTCTATTTGATTCCTAAGGTCGACTTCTCTGTTCTCATGCCAATACCAAGCTGTTTTCAATACTGTAGCTCTGTAATAGAGTTTGAAGTCAGGCATGGTTATACCTCCAGAAGTTAATTTATTATATAAGATTGTTTTGGTTATCTTGGGTTTTTTGTTTTTCCATATAAAGTTGATAATTGTTTGCTCAAGGTCTGTGAAGAAATTTGATGGGATTTTGATGGGGATTGCATTGAATCTATAGATTGCTTTTGGTAGAATTGCCATTTTTACTTTGTTGATCCTCCCAATCCAAGAGCAGCGGAGATCTTTCCATTTTCTGGTATCCTCTACAATTTATTTCTTCAAAGACTTAAAGTTCTTGTCAAATAGGTGTTTCACTTCCTTGGTTAGAGTTACCCCAAGATATTTTATGCTATTTGTGGCTATCATGAAAGATGATATTTCTCTTATTTCCCTCCCAGCTTCTTTAATCTTTGCGTATAGGAGGGCAACTGATTTTCTGTAGTTGATCTTGTACCCTGCCACATTACTAAAAGTGTTTTTCAGCTGTAGGAGTTCTTTGGTAGAGTTTTTGGAGTCGCTTATGTACACTATCATATCATCTGCAAATAACGAGAGTTTTACTTCTTCCTCTCCAATTCGAATCCCCTTGATCCCCTTTTGTTGTCTTATTGCTATTGCTAGAACTTCAAGCACTATACTGAAGAGGTATGGAGAGAGTGGACAGCCTTGTCGTGTTCCTGATTTTAGTGGAATGGCTTTGAGTTTCTCTCTATTCAATTTCATTTTAGCTGAAAGGTAAGATTCTGTGTAGCCTGAGACACAGATTTTTGCTATGATATAAAACATTTTGTCATACCCTGATGCAAGATTTTCTAATAACATCATCGATTGGATTTTTGAAATTAACTGATGAAACACTAACAGCATTTCTTTGTCAAATTCAATGAGCCCAGGAGATGGTAAAAAAGAACCTTTTAAATCTAAAACAATATTGTAGGTTTCTTTTGTTGTGGAAGGAACAGAAGGCAATGCAAGATGTAAAGCTCCAATTAAGTCTCAGTAACTCTTCTTAAATATTATATAAATCTACAATTTTCAGCTTTCTTTATTGGGGGAACATCTTTAACTGTTTTTTTCCTGTAAAGCAGACATCAAAACTAACCAATGGCTATATGAGTGTCCAATATATAAGAATATTCAAATATGATCAGAAATATTCTTTTTCCTAATGGTCTCAAAGCAGACATAAAAATTACAATAGTATTATTATAAGCTAGCTTTACTTCTTATGCATCCCTTTTCTGTGTCTCCAATTAATCTGTTTTGTTACTGCATCATCCTGTAACAATTCATCAGGTCCCTGAATTAACTAACATAGTTGTCAGTCTGCTCTCCAGAAGACATAAGCTTACTCCATGCTGCTAACATTCCAGAAGGTGGATTCATACTTAATGACATACATGTGGCTTAAATGAGTTCAGTTGTTTTTAAACAGAGAAAATAATACAATCTTCAGATTTAATAGTGATTTTGGAAATTGGACTATAGTTTTAGAATCAGGGATGTGATGGAATTTTTTTAACCAAAATATTTGTAAACATATATAAAGAATATATTGTATGAGTAGAAATTGCATCAGAGAAAGATAAACAAAAAGATAAAATTAGTGTACCTGTGAAATTGGATTTAAGACCTTATACACAAACAAACATAATTGATGATAGCATAAATATAATAAAAAATTTAATGAAAGCATTTGATCTTATTTTACTTATCTTTAGCACACTGTGAGATAGTGTATTCCAGTTGGGTCTATTTAGAAAAGTGCTCAAAATCAATAACTCCTTCTTCCATCTCATCATTTTTTGACTCATAATATTGTTAATATAAATAGATTGTATATTATGTTCAACTTCATGAAAAATATACTAATATACATAAGATATGTATATATTATACATATAGTGTTTTTAAATTATAATTCAACTACATAAAAAATAAAAAAGGCAAAAACAGATTAAAAACAGCCATCAGTCAGATCTATGTGACCGCCCAGACTTACCCTCAGAAATGTTGAGACAGGAATGAAAGCTTTCATTTACATAGCTCTACTCTAGCAAAAACAACCTGAAACTCACTCAGCCAGTACACAGGAAGAAGAGAGACACAGATGATTCAGCAGCTCTGGTGGAGATCTCTATGTAAACTTCAGACATGTATTTTGTAATCCTCAGTTTGAGATCTCTCTCCTTATGGGTTCCTAATATGTCTGTACTTGAATGCACGTGCTCCTCCAATAGGAGGCCACAGATTAAACAAAAATGTCTGTACTGAGCATCTTGCCATTCAGGCTACAGCCAAAAATCCAGTATTTAGCTGGATTTAGTCAAAGCCTGACTATAAACATCTCTAGACAAGGTATCATATCTCAGAGACCAGCAGGATATAGAGGCATTAGAAACGTAGGAAATGCAAGAAATTTCTGAAAATTTCCATGTTCTGCTAAGAGTCTCCTGTTCCTGTTTACAAGACGGAAAAATATACTTATGTCTCAAAACCAACTGCTTCAGATTTTATATTTGAGATTTCTGACTCAATCTTTGCTCTGTAATAACTGCAAGAAAGATTAACTTTCATTATCATCACCTGACAGAATCTGGATATATTCTGATAAACTCCACAATCAGAGGTCCTGCTGAGATAATGGCTACTGTAGGCAGTAAGTCTCACATAGCCCCCTGGACCTCCTTTAAAATTTAAAGTGTCATATTTGCTAGTCAGTTCATTTATGGAATCTGTCATGGAATTTCTGAATGTCATACCAGCAAACCACAACCAAAAAGAAAGAGTGATAATAAGTCATCAGAAAACAGACAGAGAGACTTTCATGGAAATAGCCAGGACAGATGGTTAAGTATCTGGATATGGAATTGCCCCCTAGTTACCACAGGATGGTTCTCTCTTTTGATTATTAAAACAAGTGCCTAAATTAAATAACATTTTCCTGTCATTCACTCACAATTTCATTGTTTCTGCCACAGCGCACATTTAAATGGGGGAAATCAATCAACAGCTTGGAATGAGTTCTTAGGGAGGGTCCAGAACCTTGGCTGCTCAGTGTTTCTGCCAGGTGGCTGCAACCACATACAATTCCTGGCCAATAAAGATTATTACCGTGCCAGCACGGTCCGGAACCACGAGTCTCGGCGGAGGGTGTCCAGGTTGAAAAAATCCACAGAGCACGAGGTCGAGGTTAAACAGCAGTTCGTTTATTGTTTTGCTGGGGCTAGCTTTTATACCATGGCACCAAATAGGGCGGGGGCTGTGAAGGGACTGTCACATGGCCCAAGTAGGAACTCTCACCTGACCCGAGTAGGGGTCAAGGACTGATCACATGCACTCCACCTTCACCTGTCCCCAATAGGGACTGTCACCTGACCCCAGCAGGGATCAAGGAATAATCATATGCACTCAAACTTCCTCATCCAACTCCAGGAGCAGAGGGAAGTTAAGATTCTTTGCAGATAAGCACCTCAAATGGGGGCAGGGAAATATAATTTGGGGTAGCAGTTCCCACAGATTATTACCCCTACTCAATTTCACTGCAATTGCCTAGATCAGGTAAATAAATTATAAAATTTGAAAGTTATTCCATTACTGCTAATATTATAATTTAGAAATGTAATAAGTAATTTGCTTATACTGTGGATGGTATTCTGCACGGCTTATGTGATTTTTCTTATACATCAGTTTATTTGGTTGTGGGAATTAGCTATGTTTTTAAAATTATATCTCTAAGAAAACGTTTTGATCACAGAGCCAACGATAAGTCACTTTTAGAAATGATACAGTCTTTACAGACTACTAATGAACAGCTAGCCAAATATATTAATACGATTGTTAGGGATAACATTAATTGAAGAGACAAAGTCCAATGTATGTTTAAGCGTCCTGAGAAATTATCTGAGATAATTCATACTGTTGAATTTAACAATGTTAATCTGTTGAAAAGTTATGTTAGAATATCAGATAAACTATGTCTCTAGGTAGGTTTAATACACACTCTATCCAAATAATACCCAAGAATGAGATATTATCCTCACTGGACACATTACATACCTCTGGATGATGTGTGCTGAATAAGGAACAAAAGCTAAAGTTATCAATGAGGGTACTAGAACATCACAAAGAACAGAGATTTGGACTTTATAAAAACGTCTTTGGTAAAAATATATGAAACAATTGAGGAAATTATTGGAACTGATGGTCAGGGATATGAAGCACAAGAAAAGGGTTTAGCATCACCAGGATGGGTCAAAGTCAGGGATGACTTACCCAGAGTTTTAACAGTTTATCCAGTTATCTCCTTTGATAAGTCATCTGGTGCAAAATACCCTAAAGGAGTCAAATAATATAAATGACAACTTGTAGGTATGAGTAATCTAAAGGAAATTAAGCAAGTAATAGTATCTTATGGTTCATACTTACTTAGCATTTGTTTGGGAGAGGATTCAGGAATCAAGTAAGAGAATTGAATACTATACCAGGGTTAAGCAGGTCAAGAAAGAATCCTATATTTACCTTTTACAAAAACTAAGGTTGAACAAGTAGAAGTAACAGACCCTGAAGAAAGACATATACTTTTAGAATCTCTGGCCTTTGAAAATTCCAATTTACAATGCAGATAGATTCTTGGGCCTCGAAGATCAGATCAGCACCAATAGGTGAACTGATCTTATATACAATAAATTTTGAGACATTAGAATAAAGTATTGAGGCTTGGGTAGGAGAAGCAATTTAAATGGTATGAGGAGATAACAAAATGCCAAATGAGCAAGAATTATAGAAGCAAGGGAGGTTTAAGATCCTGAGAGGGTAACTTACAGAGAACTAAACCATGCTCAAGGGAAATTATGAACTCTACACCAATAGCTGTGAAACCTGTATTCCACTGATTTAGGTGATCTGTATGTGGGAGACAGATGCGCAGCTTGCTATATTTAAGGGGACTTGGAGGGGGAGCAGGATTTTGTACTGGTTCACGATCTAATTTTTGGAGACAATTCCCCAAGTTGTGATGTCTAACTCATCTTCATATGGGAGTGTTTAGGAACTGCCTCAGCTTAATGTGCCAGACTATGTTTCCTTCTTATAGATGGCCTTACCTTTGGGAGCAATTGACGAGAATATGTTTTGGGGTGGCAAGCATAGGGAAGAGGAGTCAGTGTAAGAACTGTAAAATGTAAAATGAATAAAAATGAATAAAAAGAAAGCAATTATATAAATTCCACCTTTTCAGTGATTCACCAATAGTATCTCATTTAAATTCATAAATTCATAATTACATATGAGAAACCAATAAAGAACTGCAGAAACACTGGTAATGCATACTAACAAACACACAACAATCTGTCTAAAGTCTTGCAGATACAAAATATAGTCAAGATCTTTCTTAAATCAATCAACATGACATATAATCCCAAAATATAAAGGAATATTATATAACCTGTTTTTGAAAATTTAATACACACTACCTTTCAATATATTTTTTTAAATACTGATGAAGACATAAATTGGCATCCTTGCTAGCAACTTGAGAAATTTTATGAATAAATTTACTCATAATAATGTGGGCATATAGTATTATATTTGTGTATTTAGTCTGAAATATATGTTTTTGCTTAATTATTTCACTTACTCAGTAATGATTACATCGTAAATGCTCATGTCTAGAAACTGAAGAACAACCACATGGAAATTTAACCTACTGAGCTGATGCTGAATATCTAACCACAAGCAGGGCTGTGATGTACAAGTGCCTTAAAGTATGAGATTAATGACCAGGCCCATTTTCTTAGTTAGAATTCAACAACAATGTTACCCCCAGGAAGCCAACAAACTCATGGAAGCTGAACAGTCAACTACTGAATCACCCCTGGGTCAAGGAAGAAATAAAGAAAGAACATAAAGTCTTGCTTGAATTTAATGAAAATAAAGACACAACATACTCAAACCTATGGGACACTATGAAAGCAGTGCTAAGAGGAAAGTTCATAGCACTAAGTGCCCAATTAAAGAAATCGGAGAAAGCACACATTGGAGACTTAACAGCTCCCTTAAGAGCTCTAGAAAAAAAAAGAATAATTCTCTTATTTCTCTGTTAGGTTTCTGTCTGCTTGACCTGTCCATTGGTGAGAGAGGAGTGTTGAAGTTTCCTACTATTAGTGTCTGTGGTTTGACGACTGCCTTGAGTTCTAGAAGTATTTCTTTTACATAAGAAGGAGGCTTTATATTATGGCATAGATAGTCAGGATTGAGACTTCCTCCTGATGAATTGTTCCTGTTATGAGTATAAAATGTCCGTCTCCATCTCTTCTGATTGATTTTAGTTTGAAGTCAATTTTGTTGGAAATTAGAATGGCCACACCTGCTTGTTTCTTAGGTCTGTTTGCTTGATTTCTTGAATGTTTTTTGATGAGAATTTGTTGAATTTGCTGTTTTCTTTGATCAGAACATTTATTTTCTCTATGGTATCTTCAGACTCTGAGATTCGTTCTTCCATCTCTTGTATCCTATTGATTATGCTTGATTCTATAGTCTCCGTTCGTTTACCTAGATTTCCATAATAGCCGGCCCTCGTTTTGTGTTTTATTCATTGCCACCATTTCAGTTTTCAATTCTTGACCTGTTTCTATTACCTGTTTGATTGTTTTTTCTTGGTTTCCCAGTGTATCATTCACGGATTGACTCATTTCTTCGAACTTTTTGTTATACTTCTCATCCATTTCTTTAGTCATTTCTTCAATCTTTTGTTGTACTTCTCATCCAGGAATGTCTATCTTCCATTTCTTTATGGCAGATTTTCACCTCCTGTTTAAATTCCTCTATTATTTTCATAAAGATCCACTTAGAGTAGATTTCTTCTATTTCTTCTGGAGTAGCGTATGCAATTCTTCTAGTTTCATGATCCCTGGATTCTGGAGATGTCATGCTGCCTTTCAGGTTGTTGGAGGTATTCTTGCATTGGTACCTACCCATCTCCTCTTCTCTGGTTGAAACTTCTCAGCACTCTCTGGATAGAACTAGTCAACACTATCTGGATAGGACTCCTCAGCACTGTCTGTATAGAACTCCTCAACACTCTCTGGATAGAACTCCTCAGCACTGCAGCAGGGATAGCTGGTATTTCCAGGACCCAGGAGACAAAGGGGTGGCAGTAGTGGGGGCAGGGAGGGTTCCCGTGGAACACCGAAGACCCTGTCCCAGAAGCTGAGGGGGGAGGGGCTGTGCTCTCTTCCCAGACAGACCGCCCAGGCAAGCACCCACTCACCTCTCCGGGTAGAACTTCTCCTAGTATCAATAAGAGATGTCATTGTCTTAAGCATTTTTCATTGTTTCTTTGCTTTCATTTAATTTTAAAAGCATTTAAGATTTCTAATGTTTTGTTCTTTAATGCTTTAACTTTATCTGTTTTTCTTTTCTGCAAGTTATAGCCAATGTGTCTTGTGGGGCTACGGATAAATATTTAGGACTGAGTTCGAAATTATATTCCTAAGAAAAGTTGCAGAGGAAGTCTATGATTTTTTTTACCACTATCTCCCTAACAACATGGAGTAGGCTCGATTGTTGCATTTGGCAAATTTTTCTCTTTGTCAATTATATATCTGCATTTTTAAAAATTATAAGAGTAAAACTTTAGACATGTCTATGCATATGAAACCAATGATACCCTCAAAGAGCTAAATTTTGACAAATTATATCATTTGAAGTAACTGGAAAATCACACATTTAACCTTGGTATGTTGTACTCTTGTTAGTTGTGGTTTTGACCATAATAGTTTCAGATAAGTATAAGTAGAAATTACAGCTATAATCATGATTTAAGAGAATGACTTTCAGATCCTAATAGTGTAAACAGTTATTTAAATGCTTTATTTTTAAGATAAACAGTAAAACTTAATTTTATTTCCTTCTATATACTTTTGTATGGGAGACTTTTGAATGTTGCTCTTATTTGATATATGTGTGGAATATATAAGAGCATCAAAGACATTGTAGTGATCCTACAGTTTTAATTCAGAAGGCAGACAAATATTGTAGAATCTGTAAAAATGCAAAAATTAGAATCAGAGGAAAGAAAGTGGTAGAGAAGTGAGTTTCATATAAAAACATCTTTGTCTACTCTAAATAATAGCCCTTATGTTATATTGTAGTATGGAGGGCTGGCTTGTTGGGGTTTCTGTCCCTCCCAGTACCCCAACAGCCAGCAAACAACAAAGAAAATAACACAGAGTCTACATTAGGTTATAAACTGATTGGCCTATTAGGTCAGGCTACTTATTAGTTCTTATAACTTATCTTAACCCATTATTCTGATCTATGTTAGCCATAATGGGCTCAGTACCTTTCTCGGTGTGACAGCTTACATGTTGCCTCTTCGGTGGTCTGTACAGGAGTGCCGAGGGAGTTTCTTCCTCCCTAGCCTTATCCTATTCTCATTGCCCCGCCTCTACTTCCTGTCTGGTTGACCCACCTATACTTCCTGCCTGGCCAATCAGCGTTTTATTAAAATACATGATTGACAGAATACAGATAATTCTCCCGCACCATTATATTCTGCTTTTATGTTCAAAAAATTAACAGATTCATAGATGGCACTGTCCATGAACTGGTAATTTGAAATATTAACAACTGGATCTATTTATAATATATACGTGTGAAAATAATCTGGTATACTAACATTATCATATTTTCCCAGGCCATGGAGCATATACAGTGAATGAAGGAATCGCTAAGATTTTCTTGCCTGTTTTCATACCACATGTGACACAGTTCAAGGCTGTGGCCTGCTATTATACTAACACATACAAATAGTAATTGATTTATATTTATGTGTATATGTACTTGTATTATTGAATTAAATTGTGTAAATTTGCGTATGTAATTATTTCATTACAAAATCCAGAGAATGTTCTACTGTATTCCGAGGAATATTATGAATTCAAAATATGAGAATGACTTATATTTTTATTAAATAATTAATTAATTTATTTATTTAATAAAAATTTCCACCTCCTCCCCGCCTCCCTTTTCTTTCCACTACCCCACCTCCCCTCCCTCTCTAGTCCTAAGAATAGCTAGGGTTCCCAGCCCTGTGGGAAGTCCAAGGTCCTCTCCCCTCCATCCGGGTCTATAATGATTAACACCTAAACAAACCAGGCTTTCACAAAGTCAGTCCATGAGGTAGAATCAAAACCCAGTGTCCTTGTCCTTGACTTCTCAGTCAGCCTTCATTGCCAGCCACATTCAGAGTGTCCAGTTTGATCACATGTTCCATCACTCCCAGTCCAGCTGGCCTTGGTAAAGCTCCCATTAGATCAATCCCATCATCTCAGTGGGTGAAAGCACCCCTTGTGGTCCTGACTTCCTTGCTCATTTTCTCCCTCCTTCTGCTCCTTATTTGGACCTTGGAAGATCAATCCAATGCTCCAATGTGGGATTCTGTCTCTATCTCCATCCATTGCTAGATGTAGTTTCTATGGTGATATGCAAGATATTCATCAGTGTGGCTATGGGACAAGTCCAGTTCTGACACCCTCTCCTCTACTGCCCAAGGAACCATCTGGGGACCTCTCTTTGGGCCTGGGAACCCCTCAAGAATAAAGTCTCTTGCAAACCTTAAAATGGCTCCCTTAATTAAGATATTTACTTCCCTGATCCCATATTCACCCTTCCTCCATCCCACACATCCCATTCCCCCAAGCTCTCTCGAATCCTCCCCATTTCCCTTCTCTCTACCCATCTCCCCTTACATCCACCCCACCACCCCCGTGCACCAAAGTTTTGTCTGGCAATCTTTTCTACTTCCAATATCCAGGAGGATAACCATATGATTTTCTTTGGACTTATTTTCTTATTTAGCTTCTCTAGGATCATGAATTATAGGCTCAATGACATTCAATTTTGGCTAAAATCAATTTATGAGTGAGTACATACCATATTTCTCTTTTTAGGTCTGGGTTACCTCACTCAGTAAGGCGTTTTCTATTCCCATCCATTTGCATGCAAACTCAAGATGTTATTTTTTTTATTGCTGAGTAAAACTCTAATGTGTATATGTTCCACGCCTTTTTTAACCATTCTTCTATTGAGTGGCACCTAGATATTTTTCAGGTTCTAGCCATTACACATGGTGCTGATATAAACATAGTTGAACAAATGCTTTTGTAGTATGATAGGACATCTCTTGGGTATATTCCCAAAAGTTGAATGGCTTATAATTTTTACTGAAATGATGAAAGGGGGAAAGTAGATTTTCACATGTATGCTAGCTTTGAAATGATGCCCATGTGCTAGAATAATGCCCCATATCAAAACACACACATACACACACACACACACACACACACACATACACACACATTTTTCCCTGAACTCAGATGTCAGTGAAAAGAGAGAACAGATATATGACCTCAGGATGAAGTACTGATATTGGTGATTATAGAGAAAATCTAGTGAAGGCAAAGTGGTGAATTTTATCAAAATTAAAGTGTTTTTATAAAAATACCTGAAAACATGTTAACAGAATTAGAGATTACTACTCTGAAATCAATGTCAAAACATGTACACATACGGGAAACACTAATGAAAGCATGCATACAACTTTGAAATTTGGAAATAGCAAATATATTTTGTTCTTTCTAAATTAAAACATCAAACTTTTGCAAAATTATCATGACATTTCTAGATATCATATATAATTTGTGTATTTCTGAACTGGGTTTTAAAATAACATACCTATTTAGAAAATATCCTTATTATTTCATAATTTTTATTTAAAATTCATACATTTAGAATGTACTACAAATTCTATAATTCATATAATTATTAATTGCATTTTTGGAATATGACTTGGCCTATTAGAAAATGCCAACAATAAGCTTCAATGAGCAGGCCAGAATAACAATCAGAAATATAAAGTTTAAAATGAAGGCTTTCCTATTGATAGCCAAGATGTAGACCCTAACAGTAAATAATTGTCACTCATAGTTATCATGGACTGTTGTTTGTTTCCCCCTCTTATTAAGATGACCCATTTACAGGAGTAAATTAAAATTCATTCTCTTGTCCACCCTCAGTTTGTCTGCTACTGCTATGGAAGAAAAAGCAAATCAGCAGCTACATTGAGCTCTCCAAGACGACCACAGAAATTGGCTGCACAGTTGAAACTGAGATCACTATTCTAGTTGGTTCTTATTTCATGCTAAATTTGAATGTACACACTCCTGCTATCTAAGACCAAGAATGCATATAAAAAGTTATCAGTACTGGTTCTTACCAGTCAGGTTCTGTCTTTATTCCAAGTCTCTTTTGGAACTCTGTAAAACCAAAGCCTCACTGTACATTGGTCTAGGCAGGGCAGCCTGCTCCTGACATGTACAGGAGTCCATAGAATTAGCAAAATCAGGACTTAAATTCACAAAACTATTCCATCTGTGTTTGACAACATTGGAGAATATATTCTATTAGCAACCCATTTTTGGTGCTTACAAAGATTTGTCCCAAAATCACAGTCTACAATAACTTGTATTATCAAACTAAAAATATTTTTTTTCTCTATTTACATCATTTCTCAGTTATACATGCAGCATTTCATATCTCTCAATGTTTTTAAATGTTACATCTCTTTTATCAGTTATTTTTTAATTTTGGTAACAAGGAAGACTGTAAAACTATAACTATTAATTCATCAATTGTTTCAAAGACCTGAGCAGAAAAATACATATCTGAGTAAACAGCAAGTGCAAAAAGAAAAAATCTTTAATACTATGGAATAGAAGGAGACTGAGGACTGTTGGTACACTCATCCAAGGTTCCCCTGCAACACTGAGGCATCTGTCTTTAGCTTACAGGCCCAAAATATCTCACAGATATTTCTGTAAAGGTGAATACTGCAGGACAGGCCAACATCATCTTGTCAAATTCCAACAGTCCACTTCTTTTGTTTCCTTCTTGCCAAATGTGGACAGCATATTCTCTGCAGTTGTGGAAGAAGCAGTTGCTTGCTTGGTGTCTAAAATTGCAACAGTGAATTCAAACTCCATATCGAGATTTCTTGATGTCCATCAGCTTCTCTGTAGTCATTGATGCTTCCAGGTGTAGATGTATATCATTGTCATAAAATGTCTTGTTCTATTAAAATAGATTAAATTCTATTTTCTTTTGATATCTGATGTGTTTGAAGATCACCTATCTGCTAAAATTCATCCCTGAGTTATATAGAAAACATATCTAACATGAATACATTTCTGATTGTTAGAGGTGATTAACTACTACTTATGTTTCTTAGTTTTCTGAAACAGCTTGTAATAGTATCATTCAAGGTATAGCATATTACATTACATTTTTAATGATTACATTGAAAAAATAACCCATACAAGAATAAAAACCTCTGTAGAAAATGTTGCAAAAATAACACTGCATTTATATCAATAAGCAAAAATTCATAGTGATGTACATTATTTTATGTAAGTTCTTTTAAGTTAAAGCATAGAATAAGCAACCTAGCCTTTGTCCTTTTATTCCTACCTCATCTACACCAGGATGAACGCTGTTGAAGCTGAGAAACTGAGCAACCTACCCACACTGATAGAAGAAATGATGAATTACTTTAGGTACAGCAATAAGAATCAGTAACTGTTGGACAATTTGGTATGTATATGTATATGAAATATATATAATGCCTGTGTCACTTGGGATTATAGTATTCAAGAAGCAGATATTTAAAGAAGTCCTGAAAACTTCCTGGATCTTTTGATTGGCATGGAGAGGTCATGGTTTTGCTAAGACTTCTTGAAATAGTGTATATACACAGTTGGGATTCTATTGGAAGATCTAATTGACTAATTATTAATTTAGGAGGCCACTCATTCATTTTCGGCTGTGCAGACTTACAAGATAAACACACAGAAACTGTATTAATTAAATCATTGCTTGGCGGATTAACTCTAGTTTCTTATTGCCCAGCTGTTACATCTTATTTACACTGTTTTAATAATTAGTCTGTGTATCACAATATGGGTGCACTTACTGGCAATGTTCCATCGTGAATCTGTCTCTTGCAGAGCTACTGGGCTTTTCCTCACTTTGCCTTATTTATCCCAGCATTCCATTCAGTTTTCCCGGTCTAGATCTTTTTTTTTTGCCCTATTATAGGCCCAAAGCAGTTTCTTTATTCATTAACCAATAAGATTAACACTTATAAAGAAGGATTTCTCACATCATATTGCCCTTTCTGTTTAAATAAAAGGGAAGGGTTTATCTTTAACACAGTAAAATTACAATTAATGAAACAGGTATCAAGCAAGAATTACAGTATTATATTTATTTCTAATTAACCATTTAGGATAACTAAAAAAATCTATAGCTATCTATTCTTTAATTCCAACAAGAGTTGTAGGGAGGCTTTTAGCTTGTTTCCTGGCAACCCAGAAGCTCACACATAAAATAATCACACAAGCCATATTATTTAAATCATTGCTTGGCCCATTATCTTTAGCTTCTTATTTGCAAACTCTTACATCTTGATTTAACCCATTTCTACTACTATGTGCATTATGAGGTCATGGCCTACCTGCAAAGTTTCAGCATGTCTGTCTAAAGTGGGGGCTCCATGACTTCTTTTAAACTCCTCCATTTTTAATAATTCAGTTTAGTTTTCCTCTCCTAGTTCTGTTCCCCTATAGCTCTGCTATATACCCAAGACTGTTCCTTTATTAAACATTGATAATAACAGCATACAGAGGGGAATCCCATATCAATCAAATTTTCCAGAATGATATATTACTTAATAAACAGGAAGTACACTGTAAGCAAATTTTAAATCTCCAGAATTAACAAAGACATCTCATTTCCCAGATAATCACCCAAAGTTTTTTTGGTATGGTTGGAGTATCCATCTTTAGACTACAGGCCCATATTATTTGGCAGACTTTTCCACAAACAGGAAACAAAAAAATAGATACTTTTACCTATATGGCAGCTTGTCAGTAAATTTATGTATGACCTATAAAATGTATTGTAGACTGTTTTACAAAGCATGAACCCCAAAGGACTCTCTTAACATTTGTAGGGAGCTTTAGCCATCATTTTCTCAATGAGTCCTTCAAGTTCAAGTTCAGTCAAACAGTTCAGGCAGGAGTAGTTTTTTTGTTTTTTGTTTTTTGTTTTTTGTTTTTTGTTTTTTGTTTTTTTTTTTTTTTGAGATGGCTAACCTACTCCATACAGAGCCTCTTTGGTGACCATTTTTTTTTAAAGTAATTTTGTTAAATTATAAAAGTTTCCATTTCCGCCCCTCTTCCCAACCCCCTCCCACTCCCCCCACTCCCTCTCCTCCTGCCTCTGTCCCTTAGGGCAGTCAGGGTTTCCTGCCCTGTGGGAAGTTCAAGTTCCTTCCCCCTCCCTCCAGGTCCAGGAAGGTAAGTATCCAAACAGACTGGATCCCCAAAATCCAGTATATGCAGAGGAAAAAAGTCCCAGTGTCATAGTCAATCACTTTTCAGAAAGACTTCGGGCCAGCCACATTCAGAGAATCCGGCCAAATTCCGAGAATCTGGTTAGATCACGTCCTTGTTCAGTCCCAGTCCTGCTGGCCTTGGTAAACTCTCATTAGATCAGTCCCCTTGTATCAGTGGGTGATAGCATCCCTCGCAGTCCTTATTTCCTTTTTCATTTTCTTCGTCCTGATGCTACTCATTTGAACCTTGGGGGGCTCAGTCCGGTGCTCCAATGTGGGTCTCTGTCTGTATTGCCATCCTTAACCAGATGAAGGATCTATGGTGATAAGTAAAATATTCATCAGTATGGTTATGGGCCAAGGCCGGTTCAGGCACCCTCTCCTCTGTCCAGAGAACAATCTGGGGATCTCTCCTTGGACCTGGGATCCCATATATAATCAAGTCTCCTGTAAACCCTAAAATGACTCCCTTAGTTGAAATATATTCTTTCCTGATACCATATTCATCCTTCCTCCCTCCCCCCCATCCCGGTCCACCGAGCATTCCCAATTCCTCCCCTTCTCTCTAAACCTCTCCCCTTTCAACAACCCTCCCCCCCCATGCACCTGAGGTTACATGGGACTCTTGTCTCTTTCCTACCTCCTGGTGGATAGCTAAATAATCTTCATCAGGTTCATCTTCTTATTTAGCTTCTCTAGGATCAGGAATAGGCTCAAAGAACTTAATTATGGTTAGAATCCATTTATGAGTGAATACATACCGTGTTCCTCTTTTTGGGTCTGGCTTACCTCACTCAGTAAAGCGTTTTCTATTTCCATCCATTTGCATGCAAAAGTCAAGATGTCATTGTTTTTTACCGCTGAGTAAAACTCTAATGTGTATATGTTCCACACCTTTTTTAACCATTCTTCTATTGAGGGGCACCTAGGCTGTTTCCAGGTTCTGGCTATTACAAATAGTGCTGCTATGAACATAGTTGAACAAATTCTTTTGTAGTATGATCGGGAATCTCTAGGTTTTATTCCCAAGAGTGGAATTGCTGGGTCCTGAGGGAGGTTGACTCCCAGTTTCTTGAGAAACCGCCACACTGATTTCCACAGTGGCTGCACAAGTTTGCATTCCCACCAACAATGGATGAGTGTTCCCCTCACTCCACATCCTCTCCAGCATAGGCTATCATTGGTGTTTTTGACTTTAGCTATTCTGACAGGTGTAAGATGGTATCTCAAAGTGGTTTTGATTTGCATTTCCCTGATCGCTAAGGAGGTTAAGCATGACCTTAAGTGTCTTCTGGCCATTCGAAGTTCATCTGTTGTGTATTCTCTGTTCAGATCAGTACCCCATTTTTTAATTGGGTTAATTAGAGTTTTAGTGTCTAGTTTCTTGAGTTCTTTGTATATTCTGGAGATCAAACCTTTGTCTGATGAGGGGTTGGTGAAGATCTTCTCCCAGTCAGAAGGCAGCCTTTTTGTCTTACTGACAGTGTCCTTTGCTTTACAGAAGCTTCTCAGTTTCAGCAGGTCCCATTTATTCATTGTTTCTCTTATTGTCTGTGCTACTGGGATCCTACTTAGGAAGTGGCCTCCTGTGCCTATATCTTGTAGACTACTTCCCACTTTCTCTTCTATCAGGTTCAAAGTGGACAGATTGATGTTGATGTCTTTAATCCATTTGGACTTGAGTTTTGTGCATGGTGATAGATATGGATCTATTTTCATTCTTCTACAGGTTGACATCCAGTTATGCCAGCACCATTTGTTAAAGACGCTTTCCTTCTTCCATTGTATACCTTTAGCTCCCTTGTCAAAAATTAGGTGTTCATAGGTTTGTCGGTTAGTACCCGGGTCTTCTATTCAATTCCAGAGGTCTACTTCTCTGTTCTTATGCCAATACCAAGCTGTTTTCAATACTGTAGCTCTGTAATAGAGTTTGAAGTCAGGGATAGTAATGCCTCCAGAAGTTCCTTTATTATATAAGATTGTTTTGACTATCCCGGGTTTTTTGTTTTTCCATATAAAATCGATTATTGTTCTCTCAAGGTCTGTGAAGAAGTTTGATGGGATTTTGATGGGGATTGCATTGAATCTGTAGATTGCTTTTGGTAGAATTGCCATTTTTACTATGTTGATTCTCCCAATCCAAGAGCAGGGGAGGTCTTTCCATTTTCTGGTATCCTCCTCAATTTCTCTTTTCAAAGGCTTAAAGTTCTTGTCAAATAGGTCTTTCACTTCCTTGGTTAGAGTAACCCCAAGATATTTTATGCTATTTGTGGCTATCATGAAAGGTGATGTTTCTCTGATTTCCTTCTCCGCTTCTTTATCCTTTGTGTATATTAGTGCCACTGATTTTTTGGAGTTGATCTTGTATCCTGCCACGTTACTAAAGGTGTTTATCAGCTGTAGGAGTTCTTTGGTAGTGTTTTTGGGGTCGCTTATGTACACTATCATATCGTCAGCAAATAACGAAAGTTTAACTTCATCCTTTCCAATTCGAATCCCCTTGATCTCCTTATGTTGTCTTATTGCTATTGCTAGAACTTCAAGCACTATATTGAAGAGGTATGGAGAGAGTGGACAGCCTTGTCGTGTTCCTGATTTTAGTGGAAAGGCTTTGAGTTTCTCTCCATTCAATTTGATGTTAGCTGTCGGCTTGCTGTATATTGCTTTTATTATATTTAGGTATGGTCCTTGTATCCCCAGTCTCTCAAACACCTTTATCATAAATGGGTGTTGAATTTTGTCAAATGCTTTTTCAGCATCCAATGAAATGATCATATGGTTTTTTTCTTTCAGTTTATTTATGTGATGGATTACATTGATAGATTTGCATATGTTGAACCATCTCTGCATCTCTGGCATGAAATCACAAACCGAGGGCCGGCTGGCTATGGAAAATCTAGGTAAACGAACAGAGACTTCAGAAACAACCTTTTTTTTTTTTTTGTAGTAGACTGGTCCTGCCATGTGTAGATGTGTCTCGTTGTCATGAAAAATCCTGGCTGTTTAAAACAATTTTAAATGATATATTCTGTAGTCTTTAAAAGGTTTGAAGAATACCTATCCATCTGAAATAGATCTCTGTACATCTTGAAAATCTAACTAACATGACTACAAGCTTGACTATTTTAGATTATTATCTATTAACCAATATTTTTGACCAAAAATGAATTAGTGACCCCTACAACAAATTATAATGTAAAGACTGTCTATAATGCAGACATGTAATGTTGAAGAGATAAAAGAATGGACAAGAACAGGGAGTGGTAAAATTGAATTACTAGAAAGCAAGGGTGTCAAGACTTTAATGGAGTGTCAGTCATCTCAGGAAAATTATTGAAAGAAAGGAAAGCTTTGTTTTAATGCCTTTGTGATCAGATTTAAAGATGGCTAGGAAATTCATAAAAAGCATCAACCATTAAATAATCTAAAATAAAACAAGTTTATACTTTGTGTAGTCAAAGATCCAATACTAGGCTGTCAAGTTTTAACTAGATCAGTCTAGCTATAAATTTGTTCCTATTGTACTGTACGAAAAAAATGAAGAGATGGAGAACTAAATTTTATTATTAGGGCCTATGTAGACAACAGGTAGGTATTCAAGAATTAGAGGCCTACAGTCACCCAGAGTGTGCATGAAGTGTCTAAAAGCTAGAGAAAGTAGGAGTACATTTACAGCTCATCTGGATACATAGGTTTATTGCATAGCTGTAGACATTCCAAAGAAAGACTCTGTACTAAGATAACAATTATTTCTAAGATTTACAAAAGTCAAACTTTAAAAACAAAATTAAGGTAAGCAAAAAGATCTAGCCTGATAAGTAATGTGAGTGTCCCATATGTATGCTGTGAATACCATTATTGAATAAAGAAACTGCTTTTGACCTATGGAAGGGCAGAACTTGCGTAGGCCCGGAAAACTAAATTGAGTGCTAGGAGAAACGAGGTAGAGTCACAGAAAAGTCTTGGTGCCCATCTGGAACCACATGGAAAATTTCCCAGAAAGCCACAGTCACATGGCAATGCACAGATTAATGGAGATTGGATAATTATATGTAAGAGTTAGTCAATAAGAAGCTAGAGTTAATGGGATGAACAGTGATTTAAATAAAACAGTTTCTGTGTGATTATTTCAGGTCTAAGAAGGTTGCAACCAAAAACTGGCCTTTTTTACAACAAATTGGTGCACCTGTGGCCAACTATTATCCACTTAAAATCTGAGAGAGTGTGGAAAAGGATTCTAGACATAAAAGAACAGAGGTAATCAGGGCTTCTTATTAGCCTGTCTTTTTTAGGTAGATTGCAGCAGCTCCTTTAAGAGCAGTTTTCCTGATACAGCAATAGCAGTTGGAAAGCCACATAATTTTGAAATCCAGGCATCCTGGGAAATGTCTATAGTGACATTTGGCTCTATCAAGAGACCAAGCATTTTAGTGGGTTTTGTAAGCACTGTGTTACAAACTGCTTAATGGCTTGACATAGACTCACTGCATACTTGAAGTTGGGGTAATGTGCACACCTTGTAGAAGAGTAGGGCATCCAGTGAATACTTTTATCTGTCTCAAAATTATTATTCATTGTTGTTATGTATCTCAATATAAAATTGAGTATGATCCAAGACTTCCTTTCCATGGTACAAAGACCATACAAAGTAATTTGATCTACACATCTGGAAACAGGTAGTAACCACTCACTAGGTAAAATACTCTTTTGTCTAGGCACAATGTTCTGTAATAACACATTAGGTCCTAGCATCCTAGCTTATACACTTGAAGCAGCAAGAGTAGGTCTGAACTCTCTGATCTTTAGACATATTGAAAAGGATTCAGATAAGCACATGTGAACTCATGACTTCCAATATATAGAACAAAATGCTTAATTCTTGTGGTATATCAAAAATTCAGAAATCCCAGCATGCCTAATGGCAGGACTAATGATGCCTGATCCATATCAGAGTGAGATCACTGAGAACGAACATTAGATGTTTTTTCAAGGATGTTTACCAAAATTGGCTACAAATATTCCAGTAGGTGGATTCATACTGAGTGACATACAACTTGCTTAAATGAACTGAGTTGTCATTAAAGGGTTAAAAGTATACAATCTTCGAACGTAGTAGTGATTTTGGTAATTGGGCAGTAGTTTTAAAATTGGGATGTGATTTATTTTTTCCAAAATTATTGTATATTAATATAGAAGGAATTTTCAATGGTCCTAAGTGATTCCAAAATGCCAATTGAGCAGGAATTATATGAGCAAGGGAGGTTGAAGATCTTGAGAAGCTTCAACCAAGAAGCCTCTCAATACAGAACCAAGCTCTTGGGAAATTATGAACTCTACATAAACTGCTATGAAGCCTGTATTTCACGGATCTAACATAACTGTGGGAGATAGATGTGTAGCTTGGTCAATTTAAGAGATTGGGAGGGACAACAGGAATTATTTCTGGTACAAGATGTAATTTTTGGGGGATAATTTCATAACTTTGGATGTTTAACTCATCTTGATATGGTAGGGTTTGAACTGCATCAGCTTGATATGCCAAGTTAAGTTGCCCCCCCCCCCCCCCCCGCCTATCCTTTGGGTGAATTTTGTGAGGATGTACTGTGGGGAGGGAAGCATGTAGAAGAAGAATCTGTGGCAGAACTTTTTATAGTGTGCAAAATGAATGAAAAGTAAATAAAAAGAATGCAATTGCATAAATCCCATCTTATCAGTGATCCATTAATATTATCTCATTTAAATTAATAACCAACATTTAAAAAAAGACCAGCAGAGACATTGACACATGCATATTTATACACCCAGCAGTCTATCTAGAGTCTTTTTTTGTCTGAATATTCTTTACTAAACAACTGTATTGTTCTTTTATTAGATGAGACAAATGTTTAACTACAATATTTGTTGCATTTGCAGTTAGCTCCTCACATTTGAGTCCCTCAGAGACTAGCTTCGTGGTTGAGGTCTCAGGGAGCCATGATTCTCACTGAACCTCTGGGACATTATTGGGTCCATTCTTACACTGAGTAGCATATATCCCATTGTTAATAAACCTTGTAAAGTATTTGGATGGAGGACAACTTAATGGAGTTATGCTCTTGGTAGTCACCTGCACCCAGCTCATAAAACATCTCTTAAAGAGCCATTCCACCGTTTCATACTAGCATTGATCTTAGCTGAACAAAGACACTATTCAGAATCCACATTTAATTCAATTTTTTGATTGCTTAGAAACTTTTAGTTATATATTTTACTTTGTCTTATACTAATTAGTTCCCTACATCAGAATATCATTAATAGGCCGAGTTTTGTTTCCCACTAGGCAGTTCCTGAGTAACCACAGAGAAAATTATTATTTATTCTAAACACTCAGAAATAGTTCAGTTTATTATTAACTTACGTGTAAATATATAAATTACTTCTCTTTCTTATATGTGCTCTGCCAGGTGGATTACATCCACTTTCCACAACTTCTCATGATACTGATAATTCTCCACTTTCCTAACTACTTTTTGTCTGTTTCTTCAACCGAAACTTATCCTACTTAAAAATTATTTTGTCAGAATATTTATTAAATAAATCAAAATGACAAGCATTCACAAAATATAAAGAAATATTTTGTACCATTTTCTTGATCAGTATGTACTCACTCCCTACTTGATACATTTTATTTATATTCTGATGTAGAAATAAAATGCCCCTTTTGCTATCTTCTTGAGAAATTTTATGATTACATTTATTCATAATAGTGTTGGTATGTATTATTTTATATGTATTTTTCGTAGAAAATATCTATGTTTATTCCTTACATTTCTCACTTACTCAGCAGTGATTTCATCCTCAGTGCTCATGTCTACAAACTGAAGAACAACCATATGAACATGGATATTAAACCTGCCCAGCTGATGCTTAATATCTTACCACAGACTGGGCTGCGATCTATACTTGCCCTAAAATATGGGATTAATAAACAGGCCCATGTTTTGGTCAGGCTGCCCCTCCCACCCTGTGAAATGAAGTAAGCATATAAAGCAAAAAATACAATTTCAAAGAGTAAAACCACTGTGACTTTAATTGTTTCCAAGGAGATAAAGAAAACCTAGTTAAAACAAATATTCCAGTACTTATAATTTCTGTCTATGACTTGCAATTATTCAAAAGCCAAATCACATTTAAGTAACACTAAGTTAAATGTAAATGTAATTTTTTGCTTGTTTATATATGATTTACCTGATACCTTTAAAAGACACATCACTAACACAGGCAATTTCATTATCAATTTATTTTATTTCATTTGAACATATCATAGTTGCATTTGTATTTTATATTTTTTTGTTCACACTCTATCTAGACTTTGCTAGACAGTCTTCCAGAGAATGGGTTCCCTAAAATCAGAACATGAAGGATGAATTAATCCTGGTCCCATTGACCCTGTAATCAAAGTCTGCCCCAATCATACATATCTCCCTCACATTCAGAGTGCCTAGTTTGTTAGTATGCTAGTTTCCTCATTGTCAGGTCAGAGTTTCTAGGCTACCATTAGCTCAGGTAAGCTGTTTCAGTTGGTTTTCCAATCATGACCTTGATGTCTTCCATGTATTATTCCTACTTCCATTCTTCAACTGGAGTTTAGGAACTCAGCCATGTGATCAACTGTGAATCTCTGCATCTGTTTCCATAATTTACTGGATTTAGGTTCTAAGATGACATTTATGATAATAATCAATCTGACAACAAAGGGCTGTTCAAGTACCCTTTCCATTATTACATAGGGTCTTAGTTGTGGTCATCCTTGTGAATTCCTCCAATTCTAAAGTTAGCTATTCCTATAATATTTCTTTCATTGAATAGAACTTTTCTTTACTCTCTGTCTCATTCCATCCCCTATCTTGACAATTCTGTTACTTCCAGTTCTTTCCACTCCATTTCTCTCTTTCTCCTTACAATCTGCATTCCTTTTCCACCATACCCATACTTTTCCATTTTTTCATCATATTTGTCTTTTTGGCTCTTCCCAGGGTTATCATTTTTTAATTTATGTTCACCTTATTACTTAGATTCTCTGTGGACCTTGGCTAAATATTCCCTATCCTATGCTTTATAATAATTGTTCACCTATGCTTTAGTTCAAACCATCTTCATGTTTCTAGTCTGTGTTTCCTCATTTCAGAGCCCACATTTTTTTTTATCTGCTTGTGGTCAATGGGCATGTATTTTCTTCCATGTTATTCAGATTACATTAAATGCTTAAGGATTATAGAGGAAGAACACAGACATTTGCTCATATCTGGACATTATTATATACAATTAAGAAAAGATAATTTGACATTGGTGTTTACAGAGGAACATATCATATTTGGTGAGTAAGAATAGTGCAATGATCTTTAGAGTGGTCATCTCTGTGGTCTGTGATTTATACTCATCTAAATTTTTATGCATTCGTGGTTACATTGAAAGCTGAGACAGTCAGGTAGCAATCTCAGTTAGGAATATGCTCATTTAGAAATTTGTAAACCTGCAATCCATTTTCAGAATACTGATTTTCTAATGCAGCCATGCTGGTATTGTACAATTTCAGGATATTCGAGAAGTGTGATATCAGAAAGTTTTCTGAGTATTCATAGCCAGTTAGGTTAGAATAGCACATTTCAGTCTCAGGAGGAAACCTATCTCAATTACGCAAGTTTAAATAAATATCTGCATCACACCTCTATTTGATTAATATGTTAGCACTTTTTCCCCAACCAATTTCAAACAACTGGAACTAAATGCATAATTCTTGTAGTATATCCAGTACTCAAAAACACAATATGCATAGAGGAAAGACAATGAAGCCAAACCCTTATTAGCAAAGCTATTTGTAGTATTGAGATAATTGAGTAAGAAATTTAGAATTATTATCAGCATAGCTTGCCATGTAGGGAAATCACATACCATTAGATAGTTTCTAATCAATTGTCTTACAACTTGCTTAAATATTTTGAATATATTAAAGAAAGAAAAATTTATTTAGATAATAGTGATGATGACATTTTGAGAGAAATTCTAGTATTTGGAATCTGTTGGATGTTTAAACAAATACTCATAAAATTATATCAAGGGAATATTTTATATATATTAATTACATATGATTAGAAACGCTATGAAAGTTGCTTCTTGCAAAAGTGGGAGTGAAAATATTTAAGGACCTTATATAGTCAAACATAAATGTTAATAATGTAAATATATTTAAATTTCTTCCCATAAATGAATTAATTTGAATTTATTTTTTCATCATTAAGACACAGTAGCATATATTATTATAGTCGGGTCTATTTACAACAGGACATGAAATCAATGTTTCTTCCTATAATCCATCCATCTCCTTATACGACAGTTTTATGAAATTAGATATATTATGTATTGTAATTTAACTACATGAATCATTATAATTACAGATTATACTTAGATATAATACATATTACATGTATTATATATAACATAATTAATTATAATTCAATTGCATAAATAAATACACATAAAAACAGACAAAAACAGATCACAAAGAATCATAAGCCAGATGCACTTGACAGCGCAAAGTCACGATAAAAAATCTGAAGATAGAAATGGAGGTTTTTGTGTATACAGATAGAATCTAGGCAAAAGCAGCTGCATTGCTGCTGTGGCAACCAGACATAATGAGCCAGGTTTGTCTGTTGTTAACTGGAGACAAATCAAAGGGTAAATTACATTTTATCCTGTGTTCCCTCTGCTACCTTTTACAACACATAGGGAGGAGGGAGACTCAAATGAATCATCAGCTCAGGATGAGATCACCATGGTAAATGCAGTTCTGTGCTTACTGGTCCTTGGTCTGAGATCTCTCTTCTTATTGGTTCGTAGATGACATAAAAAGGTCTGCACTGAAGGATTTTGCCAGCCAGGCTCCTGGCTAAAGTCCAGCTTTTAGCTGGACTTTAGTCAGGAGATTGGCGATAAACAAACTCAGAGATCAAAATCTGTTGCCGAGACCTGCAGGAGACAAAGGAAATAGATACTAAGTAAAAGCAAAATTTTCTGAGATTTCCCCATGCTTCTGCTAAGAGTCACCTGTTCCTGTTTGCAGTGCAGGAAATGTGCTTCAGTCTATGTAGCCACTGCTTCAGCCTTAATATCTGTGATTTCTTGATAAGTCTTTGGTTATGCATTTTTTGTAATCAAATTTTACTTTGGGAGTGAATACCTGACAGAAACCGGGAATGTACTGATCTTATGCACCATTTGAGGACTCACTATAATAAATGATTGTTACAGAATAGCTTCAAGCATCTCTGATTATGAAAATTTCAAGTGGCAGATTCCACAATTAGTGTGTTTAGGGAACTTGACACGGCATTTCTTAGTGTGACAGTAGTAAGCTGCAATTGGCAGTGAAGAATAATAATTAGCCCTCCACAGGCAGAAATGTTGGATTTCAAGAAGATAGGCAGGATACAGACCCAAGAAGTGGGATATATGATCGATTCCTGATCGATACCTGATCACAGTGGTTTCCTCTTTGATAACTGGACTCTGTTCTGTGGTAAACTGAATTTTTTTCCTGTCATCCACTTTCATATTCATTTTTTTCTCCCTGACAGTATTGTAAATATTATAGTTTCTCATTTATTATATCATGTCACGGCATTAGGATACAAGACATCAGCTTCTGCCAACAGATCTACTCTTTATGGTACACTGTCTTCAGATAAGATATCCATTTCTTCGGGATATAAATTGAATCTTCACATGTCATGAAGTATTTTTAAGTCCAAGAATAATGGTAAGTATTATGTATTAATAAAGTATAATTAGAAAAATGCACTAAAAATTTTTAGCTCTTGAAACAAAAGTGCACGAGTATTATTGGTGTAAAATGATGTTATTTTTGCATATAAAGCTAATGTTTAACACTCCCTGACTTATTAACCAACCTGCTAACTCTCAACACTACAATGCTGTTGCTTTCTCATGAAGAAATCTTTTGTCAGAATATTTTATCTTTTCTTTTTATGGTCATATTTCAAATTTTGGAATTTTCCATACAAAGTTATTTTTGTATTCCCCCATTTTTTTTCTAAGTTTTATTGTTGTTTGATTATTTTAAAATCAAACACTCCAAAACAAAGACACAAATCTCTTCTGAAACGTAAGTGTTGATGATGAAAAGCTCTATGCTAAACCCCAGGGTGAAGAAATTCCTATGATGTATGACATTTCTTATGCTGATATGGTGGACAGTGGGCATGTGATGTCTAAACAGATGCCTGATTCCAGGATGCTTGCTTCTTTAAAGGGGAGTCAAGTTCTAACAAAGAGCAGCTATATCTAAGAAAGAGAGCATGTTGCAAATTGCAGTGCAGGAGGTGAAGACTTTGAAATTAGTGAATTATCTGCAGATTGAGGAACATACATCCATATCCAAAGATGGGTGGATAAATTTGGGCAGAAATGCTTTTCACGAACCAAAAATACCTCTAGCCCTGTTAAGCTTAACCTTAACTAGGTTACAAAGAATAATATTCACACGATATGGGACAGAACTCTCATGGATGCCAGAACAGTATGACATATCCCTCTATAATAAGGTCAACAACTCCCTCTGTATTTAGGTAGTGTTTGGTTATCCACTATGGGGAGCAGGTTACAGAGCAGCAGCCCAACAGCATGGACAGACCATTCTCCCTTCTCAGGAGTGACAAATGCTCCTACAGTCCCAATCCACTTGGCCTTGGTGAGCTCCTATTCGATCAATCCCACAGCAAACCTCGCAATCCTGAGTTCCTTGCTCATATTCTCCCTCCTGCTCTTCATCTGGACCTTGGGAGCTCAGTCCAGTGCTCCAATATCGGTCTCTGTCTCTATCTCCATCCATCGCCAGATCAAGGTTCTTTGGTGACATGCAAGATATTAATCAGTGAGGCTGTAGGATAAGGCCAGTTCAGGCACCCTCTCCTCTACTGCCCAAGGACCATGCTGAGGACATCCCCATGGAGACCTGGAAACTCCTCTGGAGCCAAGTCCTTTGCCAACCCTAAAATGGCTCCCTTAATTAAGATATCTTCTTTCCTGTTCCCATATCCACCCTTCCTCCATCTCAGCCATTCCAATCCCCCAAGCTCTCCCCAATCCCCCCCTTCTTTTTTCTCATCCCCCATTCTCCCCACGCAATGCCCATCCCCATGCTTCCAACATAAACAAATGTAGAACTATAAACAATAAGAACAGATATGAAGTATAAAAATTACAGTTACCAGAGAAACCCTGTCTTGAAAAACCAAAAAAAAAAAATCTTTATACGTATAATATACAATATCAAGAAAGAAATGTATCCTAAATATTTCAATAAATATTCTATCCTAAGGAGTCTAAGATTTATATTAGTAATGGCTGGGCCAAGTCATGAGAGGAATGGAACTAGGACTGTATAGTATTCAACACCATTGAAAACTTGAGAGGAAAATATTACTTTAGGAAACATGAAGGACAAAGAAGATACTTTCAAATGTGCAATAAATGACAGAAGCAACTGGCTATGTAGACAGTCACCCAAATTCTCAATTTCAATACTCGAGCAAATAGCATTTTCTATGACTTAGAGTCACTAACAGAGCACTTTCAGAGGCAGGAAAAGTTTTAAATTCATCTTACCCTGTCTTGGCAAAGTTTGCCAATCCCTTGTCTTTGATAACGCATGTCCAGTTCAGACATCATGCATTGTTTCAGATTCAAGACATGGGGAGTTCTTTACCCAAAGACCAGTTTTTCTAAGCTCCAAGTGGATGTCTTCAGTGCCCCCATGCTCTGGGGAATAGACTGGTGCTGTCTGGGGTCGTGTGTTATAGGTTTCCTACTCTGCCTTTTATTTGGTGTTCACCTATGATTGGGTACAAACCATCCTCATCATTCTGGTCTGTGTTAACTAACTCAGGATGATATTTTCTAGTTTCATTATGTGCCTGCAAATTTCAAAGTGTCATTATCTTTACTACTAAGGAGTACACCATTGGTCAAACATACCCACAATTTTGTATCCAATTATGTTCGATGGGCATGGATTTACCTCCATGCTGTTGTAACTGTACTATGTTCATTAGGATGATAGTGGAACCCAGACATTTGCCAATTTTTAACAATATCATCTGCAATTCAGAAAAGATAATTTAATATTGGTATTTACAGAACCAAATAAATTTCGTGAGTAAACTGAATACCATGATCTTTAGAGTAGTAAACAATGTAGTCTGTGAGTTATAGTCTTTATCTTATTTTATTGCTTTTATGGTTGTAACCTCAGACAATCAGCAACATGCTCACTTGGAAACTGAGAAACCAGAAGACAATTTCACAATACTCATTTTCTTTTTTTTCCTTATTTATTTATTTAAAGAATTTCTACTTCCTCCCCTCCTCCCAATACCCTCCCGCTCCCCCCACTCCCTCTCCTCCTCCCTCACCATTCCCAAGAGCAGTCAGTATTTCCTGCCCTGTGGGAAATCCAAGTTCCTCCCCTCTCCCTCAGGTCCAGGATGGTGAGCTTCCAAACAGACCAGGATCCCAAAAAACCAGTCCATGCAGACAAAACCAGACCCAGTGCCATTGTCAATGGCTTCTCATTCAGCTGCAATGTCAGCCGCTTTGATCACATGTTCGTTCAGTCCCAGTCCAGCTGGCCTTGGTGAGCTCTCATTCTATCAGTCCCCTTGTATCAGTGGGTGAATGCACCCTTTGTTGTCCTGACTTCCTTTTACATGTTCACCTTCCTTCTGCTCTTCATTTGGACCTTGGGGGCTCAGAACAGTGCTCCAGTATGGGTCTCCGTCTCTATCTCCATCCATTTTTGGATGAAGGTTCCCTCTGTTTCTGCTTTCCTTGCTCATGATCTCCCTCCCTCTGCTTCTCATTTGAACCTAGGGAGTTAAGTCCAGTGTTCCAATATGAGTCTCTGTCTCTATCTCCGTCCTTCGCCATATGAAGGTTCTTTGGTGATTTGCAAAATATTCATCAGTATGGTTATGGGCCAAGGCCAGTTCAGGCACCCTCTCCTCTGCTGCCCAGGGAACAAACTGGGGACCTCTCCTTGGGCCTGGGAACCCTTCCAGAATCAAGTATCTTGCAAACCCTAAAATGGCTCCTTTAGTTGAGATTTAAACTTCCCTGCTCCCATAACAATCCTTCCTCCCTCCCCCTTCCCATTCCCCCAAGCCATCCCCAATCCTCCCCCTCTCCTCTCTCACTAACCATCTCCCCTTACTTCCATCCCCCACCCCCAATACTCATTTTCTAAAGCAAACATGTTGGTATTATACAATTTCAGAATATTAGAGAAGTGTAGAAAGAGAAAGTTCTCAGAGTATTCATGCCCAGCTAGGCTAAAATGTCACATTACATTCAAAGTAGAAATCCAATATCATATGTTCTAGTTCCAATAAACATCAGCAAGAAAATCAACATTTGATTTATATAAAAGAACATTTGACTCATTGAAATTTCAAAAACTTGAACTAAACACATGGTTTTTGCTGTTTTTCCAGTGCTCAAATATCCTTGTATGCCTAATGGCAGGAAAAATGAAGCTTAACCTTATTAAAAGGGCTATTTAATGTATTTAAATAATTGAAAAGGAAAGTTACAATTATTTTCAGAGTGTCTTGCCATGAAATGTGCTATGTAACAATAGAAGGCTTGAAATTGGTGGACAGACAACTTTCTTAAATAAAGTCTCTTTTATTAAAGATTATATATATATATATATATATATATATAAATAGGTTAGTTTTAATAGTGATTATGATATTTAGAAAGAACCCTAAATATTTTTACTCTACTTGTTTTTATAAAATAAATCATTATAAATTATTATTTAGAGGATATTTATGTATATTGATTGCATGCAAGAAGCAAAAATAGGAAGGCTGCATCATGCAAAAGTAATTGTGCAAAGAACTATAAGACTGAAAACAAGCAAATACAAATGTTAACAATTTAAATATATTTATTTTTTTCTTAATTTAATTAAACTGAATTCATTTCTTCATCATTAAGACACTGTGGGGTACTATATTACAGTTGGGTCTATATGTGAGAGGGTTTCAAATCTATATTTCTCTTTTCATCCACCCAATTTTTGTATCTCATGCTAATCAACTTAAATATATTAAGAAAAATAATAATTGAATTTTATTTGTATATATAATATATTATATGATTATATTATTATCATATATAATATATTATATGTAACACACTTAATTATAATTTGACAGCTTAAAAAAACCACATGTAATAACAGAGAAAAAAATCACAAAGAATCAGAAACCATATACACTTGTCAGCACAAAATCACAATCAAAAATCTTCAAACAGAAATGGCGGCTTTCTTGTATATAGGTAGATTCGAGGCAAAAGCAGCTGCCAGCTCACTCAACCTGTCACATTTTTCCAGTTTCTTTGGCTGTTAACTGGAGGTAAAATAAAGGGTAAATTACTTTTTGTCCTGTGTTCCCAGTCAAATGCTCTGCTTCTTTTCACAGGACAAGGTAAGGAGGGAGACACAGATGACTCATCAGCTCTGGATGAGATCCTCTAGTTAAATGCAGTCCTGTGCTTTCCAGTCCTTGGTTTGAGATCTCTCTCCTTGTTGGTTCCTACATGGCATAAAAAGGTCTGCACTGAGGGATTTTGCCTGCCATAAAGAATACCAGAGATAAAAATGTGCCCCAGAGACCTGCAGGAGATAGAAGCAACAAGAAAAGCAAGAAATTTGTGAGAAGAGTCACCTCTTTCTGTTTGCAGTGCAGGAAATGTGCTCTAGTCTGAAGCCACTGATTCAACCGTAAAATCTCCAATTCCTAGGTTAGCTTTAGATTATGTATTTTCTCAAATGATGTTTTTCTTAGAAAGTCTGTACATGACAACACTGGAATGTACTGATCTTATGCGCCATTAGAGGCCTTTCTAAGGTAATTGCTATGTTGGCAAATAGCCTCAGGCACCTGGGAATCTGAAAATTTCAAGTGAAAGTTTCCCCAATAAGTGTTTAGGAATTATGACATGGCATTTTTGAATGTGATACCAGCAAGCTGCAATCGGCAGCATAATATCACAATGAGCCACCGCAAAGGTGGAATGGAAAATTTCAGGTACAAAGGCAGGATACAGACCCAAGCAGTCAGATATGTGATCACCTTTTTCTTACATCATAATGATTTCCCTTTTGATAATTTTATTCTTGTCCTGGTAAACTCCATTATGTCCTGCCATCTACTTTCACTTTCATATTTTTCTGATGGAGCAAATACTGCGATGGGAGGGAGAAATGAGTCAGCAGCTCTGATGCGGATCTCCATGGTTACCACAGGCTTTGATCCTATTGGTGGAATTGAGATCATACTTCTCATTGTTCGGGGAAATTTTGAATGCGCACAGTCCTTCAGAGGAGTCAGAGGCAAGAAGAGCTAATAATATCGTCAGCCTAGCGGGTCCTTCCTAGTCAGGCTCTGACTATATGACAACTCTCAGCTGCAAATATTTATAACTGAAACCTGAATGTACATTGGCCCAGACACGGCAGACTGCTCTTGACAACAACATGAGAAAAACTCCAGGGTAATTAGCAGTCAGGTACTGGTATATTCTCAGTATTACAGTTCAGAGTCACGTGTTATGGTCTGTGCATTGTGTCCTTCCCAGCTTCTAAAATCTCTTCTTCTCTTTAAACTTGTGGCATTATTATCTCTGTCTTGAACACTGCAGTATCTGTAAAGAAATAATTCCCTCAAGGTTTTAGTATATGACAGCATCAAGAGGAGTCATGCCCTTTCCTTTTTTCTCCGAGTTTCATTGTGAAAATTGGTATGACATTGCACATTTTTTCATGAAATCAGAATTATAGAAAATATTATGAAGTAACATATGAAAGCACTACGCTACCTCTCACCAAAGACTCTGAATTAGAATAAGGTATACAAGAGGAAACCTACTTCTTATCTTCCTATTGATTTTAAGGTTCTGAAAGTCTCAAATTGGCTGTTATGACTGACATAGTCTTTGTTTATTTGCTTATAAATACTCTTGTACCTGATACTTTCTCACACTTTGTCCATTCTTAATTAGGAAATCAGACAGCATGAGCATTTTGGAAATCTAGTGTTTATTGATTATGGCAGAGAGGTTATTGATTATGGCATGCTTTCCTTGAAAATAATTAAAACAATAGATGTCTTTGTTGTTGTGTGTCATTTTTTAAATTCTTTGAAAAAGTTCAGATCTTATTTTTTACATTCATCTCAGACTCTAAATGTGTATGTCTGCTAGTAATGTTGAGACTGGAAAACACTGGTACTTTGGAATCAAGAGCCTTCATTTCAATCTGTTACAATATTTCTGCCATCTTTAAAATATACATGTATGAAACTTCCAAATAGGTTTAAAGGCATGAAACACCATAACAGAGGACCACACAGTCTCTTATTTTCTATAGAAAGAACTTCCCAACAAATCATTATATTATTTTCCATCTATTGCCAAAAGAAAATCTCTGATGAGGGTCAAATGATGCTCAGATATAAGAATATATCAATATTTCATTAGACTCTGGCAGAATAAAATGTATTATTTTTATGTAAGTTTGTCATCATTTTAGATATAGGTTCCTAGCCATTAACGCTGTTTGAGTTATACCTTTCATCATAATCTTATAACAATATTTTCTTAATTTCTTGATTTTTTGGCCACTATGAGAAATATTTATCTGAAGATTTCTTACCGATTTCTCTTTTCAGGAATGTAGCCCATGAGAGTGAAGAATTTTGGTCATGCTAATTTCAGGATTAAAGTTCAATTATAGCCCAAGTACGTAATCCCATTTAATTTACTCATAATAGCAGAAGTATTGACATTCTTTGATGATGAAAGTATGTAGGAACATTCAACACAGGTGCTTTCCACCATATTGTTAGTTGTAAGCATATTTTTGAAACTGTCTGTGAATCTCTAGTTTAGACTTATATTCATGACCTTGGCCACTAAACAAATGAAATAACACACTACTTGAATCTGAGTGAGAAAAGTTGATATTCCCTCATAATATAAGGATTTCAGTTTTACAATCTCTGTCCTAATATACTATTAAGCCTCACAATTACTTTCTTATATTTATTTATTTTTATGCATATCTACATGTATGAGATTGACTATGCATAATTATATTTATACATACATATGCATGCATGTGTATACTCTCTTATCATAGTTTAGAATTTCATACATAAGTACTCTATTTATATTATTTCATGCTCATTCTTCTTCATCTTTAAAAAAAATCTATAGTAAAAGTGTCAAATCAATCCTACTACATAATAAAATTATTATAATTTATCGTGTAATACAATTGTATACATGAGAATTCCTACTGAGTAGATACATTTGTGATTTTGTGTAACCAATTTAGCATTGACCTTTCCTAATTTAAAGTCCTATTAAAAAACTATGCAGAAAAAATGACCCTTTCTCTCTTAGCCTCCTTTAATTGTCAGTGGATTTTCTGCTAAGTGTGTTACTTTTAGAGAGATTTCCACCCTTTCTGACATTTTAATAGGGACATTATTACCCTGAGCATTTTTCATTGTTTCTTTGATTTTATTTTATTTTAAATGGCATTTAAGTTTTCTAAAATTTTGCTCTATAATATCTTAATTTTATCTGTTTTAATTTTTTTATTTTCTATTCAAATATTTACACTTCCTCCTCTCCTCCCATTCTCCCACTCACCATCCTCCCTCCCATCCTTGCTTAAGAAAGGGCAGAAAACCGTGCCCTATGGGAAGTCCAAGGTACTATGCCCTAACTTAAAGACTTAGGAAGCTTTGCATACATATAGGCTAAGGTCCCAATAAGCCAGAACATGCAATAAAAACAAGTCCCAGTGCCATTATCAATGGCTTCTCACTCAATCCCTTTTCTCAGTCAGAGTCCCCTGTGATCCCATGCTCATTCAGTCCCAGTCCATCTGGATTTGGTGAGCTCACATTAGAACAGGCACACTGCCTCAGTTGGTGGAACAACCCCTTGTGGTCCTGACTTCCTTTCTCATCTTTTACCTTCTTCTGCCCTTCAACCGGACCTTGGGAGCTCAGTTATTTGCTCTGATAAAGGTCTCTGTCTCTGACACTGTCCATTGCCAAACAAAGATTCTATGGTGATATTCGAGATAATCATCAGTGTGATAGTGGGGCAAGGACAGTTGAGGTACCCTCTCCTCTGCTTCCAAAGGTCCTTGCCGGGGACATCCCCATGGACACCTGGGATCCCCCATAGACTCAAGTCTCTATCAACACTAAAATGGCTACCTTAATGTAGATATCTTCTTCCCTGCTCCTATATTCACCCTTCCTCCATTTCCACCCTCCCACTCTTCCAAGTTCTTTCTACTTCTTCCCTTCTCCCTTTTCCCTCCCCTCTCCCCTTCCAGACCTCCACCCCCACCCCTACACCACACCCATGCTCCCAAATTTATCTGTTTTAATTTTTTTCAAGAATTTATAGCCAATGCTTTTTGTGGGTCTATACATAATATATTTAGGGCAGAGTTAGAAATTATATTCCTTCAGAAAAATTGCAGATGAAGTTTCTGATTGTGTTATCACTATCTCACTAACAATATAGAGTAGGTTTGATTGTTGCATTTGGCATATTTTTCTATCTGTCAATTATATATCTGCATTTCTAAAAAAAATCTAAGAGTAAAAATTTAGTCATGTCTATGCATACAAAACCAGTAATACCATCTGAAGAGCTAAATTTTTACAAATTATGACATTTGAATTAGCAGAAGAAAACATGAACTTACATTGATATGTTGTAGTCCTGTTAGCTGCGGGTTTGACCTTAACATATTAGGATGATTATAGGTAAATTATACCTATATAATGGTTTAAGAGATAATCTAAAATAGTCAGGTTTGTAGTCATGTTAGTTAGATTTTCTAGATCCATAGAGATACATTTCAGTTAGATAGGTATTCTTCAAATCTTTCAGAAACCTTTCCAAATATGGCATTTAATATGTTTAAATTCAGGACTATTCATGACAATGGGTCAGGTCTTCTCTTGTCTACTCCAAAAGGAAGATGGACATAGAAAAGGCTCCTTATGGACTTTGTTAGCCATTTGGGCAAAAAGCTGCTCTTGCTTGAAGTGCTTTACTAGACATGCAGTACCCACAGAAAAATGACTGCTGAAAATGACTAAAGGTGAGATGATCCTTCAGGGTTCCTACTTCATGAAAAAGTCTGCTAGACATCTCCCATTTACAGAAGAAAGTGACTGAACTGTCTTTGAAATTTCCTGCTTTGTGAAAAAGTCTACTGGATACTATGATCCTGTGGGCTGAAGATGGATATCCCATTGGTACAGAAGAACTTTAGGTGACTTTTTAGGCAGCAAGATGTCTCTGTCAATTCTAGAGTTTTGGAAGTTGCTTACAATTAAAGTCCTGTTTACTTAGGTAATATTATATCCTTCTGAAGCCTTTGATGGAGTTGAAGAATTGATAGTTATAGTTTGCCTTACTTATGATAAAAGGTAAAGTAGATATAAATATTGTAACTATAATTCTTCCTTGATAAATGCTTTATTATATATAATTTTACTGTGTTAAAGCATTAATTTTTGTTTAAACAGAAAAGGGGAAATGGTGGAGGAAGTCATTCTGTTTATGTATTGCTTTTATTGCTTAATGAATACAGAAACTGACTGGCCTTTTGATAGGGCAGAATTTAGGTAGGCAAGGAAAACAGAACTGAATGCTGGGAGGAAAAAAGCAGAGGAGAGATTGTCATGGAACTGCCAGAGTCAGACATACTGAATCTTTCCTAGTAAGCCAGTGCCACATGACAATATACAGATTAATAGAAATGGGTTAAACCAAGATGTGAGAAATATGCCAATGTTAGGCTAGAGTAAATGGGCCAAGCAGTATTTTAATTAATGCAATTTCTGTGTCCTTATTTTAGGACTAAACTATCCAGGTAGCTGGGATGAACAAGCAGTCTCTCCAGGCAACAACATATAAGAACATATTCATATATTTATTAACTACATTTGTGAAATCCTACTTGGCTTATTAAGAATGCCAACAACAATCTTCAATGAGTAGCCTAGAATTGCAATCAGATAAAAATGAAGCTAGAAATGAAGACTTTCTTGTCAATAGCCAAGATGTCGATCCAAGAGTAAACAATAGTCACTCATAGTTATCATGGACTGCTTTTTGTCCTTTCTCACTATGATGACCCATTTTAAGGAGTAATTAAAATTTATTATTTTTTTCACTCTCATTTTTTCTGGTACTACAATGGAGGAAAAAGTGAATCAGCCACTATGACTGACCTCTCCAAGTTTACCACAGCAATTGGCTGCACTGTTCGAATTGAGATCACTCTTATGGTTGATTCTTATTTCATGCTCAATTTGAAAGCCCACAATCCTTCAATTTAAGACCAAGAATGCTTATAAAAGAATTAGTAGTACTGGTTCTTACCAGTCAGGTTCTATCTTTATTCCAATTGGTCTTAGGTATAATGAAAACCTCACTGTATATTAATCTAGACAAGGCAGGCAGCTCCTGACATTTACAGGTATATGAAAATTACATGGAAATTAGCAAAATCAGGACTTACATTCACAAAAACTATTCCATCTGTGTTTGACAGCATTGGAGTATGTATTCTATTATGCACCCGGTCTTCGTGGCTACTAACTTTGTTCCAAAATCAAATTCTACAATTACTTGTATTAGCAAACTAAAAATATCTTTTCAGTTCTTACATCATTTTCTAAGTTAAATACGGTAGCATTTCATATCTCTCAAGGTTTTTAAATGTTACATCTCATTTATCACTTTTTTAATTTTGAAAGCAAGGAAATATGTAAAACTATCTATGTAGTCATCAATTGTTTCAAAGACCTGAGCAGAAGAATACATATCTGAGTAAACAGCAAGCACAAAAGAAACAATTTTTAAAACTATGGAATTGAAGGAGACCGAAGACTACCGGTTCAGTCACCCAAGGTTTCTCTGCAACACTGATGCATCTGTCTTTAGCTTACAGGCCCCAAATATCTCACAGACATTTCTGTAAGGCAAAATATTGAAGAACACATCTACTTCATCTTGTCAAATTGCAACAGTCCATTTCTTTTGTTTCCTTCTTTCCAAATGTGGAACATACTGTCTGCAGTTGTGGTAGAAGCAGTTTTTTTTTTTTTTTTTTGGCCTGGTGACTAACATTGCCACATTGAATTCAAACTACATATCGAGATTCCTAGATGCCCATCAGCTTTGATGTAGTAGTTGATGCTTCCAAGTACAGATTTATATCACTGTCATAAAATGTCTTGAGCTATTAAAATAACTTTAATTCCATATTCTTTAGATCTATGATGTGTTTGAAGATTGCCTATCTGACAAAATTCATCCCTGAATTGCATAGAAAACATACCTAACATGAATACATTTGTGATTGCTAGACATAATTAACTACTACCTATGTTTGTTAGTTTCCTAAACTGCTTCTAATAGTATTTTTGAAGACATAGCACTTCACATTACATTTTCAAAGTGCATATTGAAAAAAATAACCCAAACTAGAATAAAAACCTCTATATAGTATGTTTTAAAAATAACACTGAATTTATATCCATAAATAAATAGTCATAGCAATGTAGACTACTTTTGAATGTATGTCCTTTTACATTTAAGCATAGTCTAAACAGCCTAACCTTTTGTCCATTTATTGCTATATCATCTAGCCCAGTATGAATGTTCTTGAAGCAGAGAAACTAGGCAATGTACCCATACTAATCACTGTGATAGAAATGATGAAATTCCTTAGGAATAGGAATAAGAATCAGGAACTGTTGGACAATTCTGTGTGATAAGATATATACATACATACATACATGTGTACACATACACACAGACACATACAGATACACAGACACACATATATATATTATATATATGAAATATATGCAATGCCTATATTACTTGGGATTATAGTGTTCTTTCTCCCAGCATTCAGTTTAGTTTTTCCCTCATACATCTGTTCACCTATAGCTCTAGTATTGGCCCAAAGCAGTTCCTTGCTTAAACTTTGGTATTAACAGCATACATAAGGGAATCCCATATCATTTAAATTCTCCAGAAGGATATAATATTACCTAAGGAAACAGAAGGAAGAGCATTGTAAACAACTTTAAAACTCTAGAATTTACAGAAATATCTCATTTCACAGAGAATCACCCTAATTTTTTGGAATTATTGCAACATCCATATTTCGCCTACATGCCCATAGTATCTGGCAGACTTTTCCACAAACAGGAAAGTTTTGACAGTTTTTCCTATATTGGCAGCTTATCAGTCACTTTTTTGCAGATCCTGAAGAATGTCCTGTAGACTCTTTCATAAAGCAGGAATCCCAAAGGACTGTCTCACCTTTTTAAGGCAGTTTTAGCAGTCATTTTTCTATGGGTCCATCAAGTTCTTTCAAATAGTTCAGGCAAGAGCAGGTTTTTTTATCCAAATGGATAACCATCTCCATAAGGAGACTCTTTGGTGCCCATTCTTTCCTTGTAGTAGACTGGTGCTGCCAGAAGCAGATATGTCTCACTGTTATGAAAAATCCTGTCTTTTTAAAATATTTCAATGTGATATTCTTTAGTCTTTACATGGTTTGAAGAACACCTATCCATCTGAAATACAGATCTGTAAATCTAGAAAATCTAACATGACAAGAAGCTTGACTGTTATAGATTACTATCTATTAACAAACATATTTGGCCAAATATGAATGAGTGACACATAAAATGAATTATAATTTAAAAACTATCTGTAACACAGACTTGCACTGGTGAAGAGATAAGAGAATGGACAAGATAACGGAGTGATAAAACTGGATTATTAGAAATCAAGGGTGCTGAGATGTGAATGTAGCCTCAGCAGTTTGTTCTAATGCTCTTGTGAACAGATTTAAAGATGCCTGGAAGTTCATAAAAGGCATTCATCATAAAGTACTCTAAAGGAAGACAAGTTTATGCCTTGTGTAGTCAAAGCTCCATTGTAATTTTATACTATGCTGCTGATTTTAGCATGATCAGCCTTGAAATATTCCTTATTGTGTGTTCCTTATTGCATTGTATGAAACAACCAAAAGTTGAAGAAATAAATTTTGTATAACTAGGAACAATGTAGAAAACATGTAGGTATACAAAACTTAGAGGACTAGACTCACCCATAGTGTGCATGAAATATCTTAAAGGTAGAGAAACTAAGAGTAAATTCATGACTCATCTGGATACACAGGTTTTTGGCATAGCTGTAGGTATTCTCAAGGTTATTCTTTTTACTAATATAATAATTATCTAAGATATAAAAAAAACAAACTACATAGAAAACCTTGATGTAGCTGAGGAATCTAAGCATCATATGCATATGTAATTGAAGGAAGAGGAGAGCAGCTACATCCAAATCTATCAATTCATGCATTGGTGGTAGAAATAAGGCGTTCCATTGATGAGATCCAAGTGATGGATGTTGTTAGACTCAGGGAAAATTAATTTGAATTTTGCACGTCCTATAAAATGGTACATCATATTTTCATTTGCATATAACACATATAAATGGTAACAATACATCAGAACTACACATCCTCCAGAAGACCATGCCTATATAAAACTTAGTTTGTAATTAGCTTTGAATATTCGCAAACTTTCTCAGAACAGATGAAAATGAAATTCATTCTCTTAATTCTAGAGTTTTGGAAGTTGCATACAATAAAATTTCTGTTAACTTAGGTAGTATCATCTCCTTTTGGAGACACTGATGGAGTTGAAGAGTAAACTGTTATAATTATAGTATTCCTTGGTAATAATAAAAATAGATATAAATATCATAACTGTCATTTTTATTAGATAATTATTTTGTTATATGCAAGTATAGTATGTTAAGTTTAAAATTTTCTCTTTCAAGAAAGTGATTTGGAAGGTGATGTATTCTGTGAATATTTTTTATTGTCATTTCTTAATAAGAAAGCTGAATCAACTAATGTTTTAGCAGAGTAAAGAAAGCCTGAAAGATCTATATAGATAAAGTAGGAGGAGTCACTGAGAAGGCATGAAGCTGCCTCCAGAAATAGATGCCTTTCCTGGATCCTGCTAAAATTTTCCAGTAAACCAAGACCTCATGGTGGTCTACTGATTAGTAGAGATAGGTTAGTTAAGGATTTGAGAGCTAGCTAGCAATACTCTTAAGTTATTGGCCAGAAAGAAGGTAAATAATATAGTTTCTGATTAGTTATTTCATGTCAGGGCATTAGGATACAAGCCATCAGCTTCTGTCAACAGATCTCCTCCTTATGATATGCTGTCTTCAAATAAGATATCCTTTTCTTTGGGATATAAATTGAATCTACACATGACATGAAGTATTTTTAAGTCCAAGAATAATGATAAGCAGTATGTATTAATAAGTTGTAATTAGAAAAAAACACTGCAAATTTTAATTCTGTGAACAAATGTGCATGAGTAATATTATTGTAACATGATGTTTTTTGGCATAAAAAGTTAAATGTTTAACACTCTAGTGCATATTAATCATCATGTTTACCCTCAACATTACAATGCTCTTGCTTTCTCATATAGACATCGTTTGTTAGAATATTTATTTTATCTTTTTTATGTTATGGTCATACTTCAAATTTGGAATTTTCCTTAAAAATTTATTTTTGTGATCCCCCATTTTTTCTTTCTCTAAGTTTTATAGCTGTCTGATTATTTTAAAATCAAGCACTCCAAAACAAAGACACAAATCTCTTCTGAAACGTAAGTGGTGATGATGAAAAGCTCTATGATATACCCCAGGGTGAAGAAATTCCTATGATATTTAACATTTCTTATTCTGATCTGGTTAACAGTGGACATGTGATCTCTAAACAGGTCCCTGATTCCATGATGCTGGCTTCTTTAAACGGGAGTCAAGTTCTAACAAAGAGCAGCTATATCTAAGAAAGAGAGCATTTTGCAAATTTCAATGCAGGAGGTGAAGATTTTGAAATTAGTGAATTATCTGTAGATTGAGGAACATGCATCCATATCCAAAAATGTGTGCATAAATTTGGGCAGAAAATGCTTTTCATAAAACATAAATACCTCCAGCCATGTTAAGCCAATGAAACCTTAACTATTTTACAAAGAATAATATTATGAGTTTGAAATGGATATCTACAGAAATAAACAATTTTAGTTAAATAGTTTCATCCTTAGATGAAGACTGATTTTGAGAAAAAAGGAGGAACTTTCACCTAGTTAAGCTAATAAACAGAAATTTAATTACAATGAAATCATAACCCTGATGAAGCTCACCATTGCTCAGAATGGTTTCAAAGTCCTTTTGTGAATCACAAAATTCCTGAGGAGTAATAACCGCAGGCTATGTCTGACTGACAGGAGTAAGAAACATGCCCACTGTCAATGAAACAACAAAGCAGAGTAAAGCAAAGGTTGAGAGGTAGTAATTTGAAAATTTTTATATATTTCTTTCAATATTTCTTCACAGAGCTAATAATTATTAATATTGGTTCATAAAAAAGTAATTTAATTTAAATTTACAAAACATATTTGCTTTCTATTTTTATCTCATTTTTGTATTTTCTATTTTTTAAGCATCTGGTTTTAATTTGTGTTCTTTATATTTACAACATGCAAATGACCTTTAGTTCTATTTATTTGGTCATTCATTCAATTATTCATTTATGTAAATTTTTTGGCAAACCTGACAGCAGATTCCCCCTCCATCTCTTTACCATCTCCTTCCCTTAGCCCCTTTAATCTGCTCCTCCACAGTAGTCACATAATATGGGGCATATCTCTCATGGATGCCAGAATCGCATGACATATACCTCTACAATAAGGCCAACACCTCCTCCCGTATTTAGTTAGTGTAAGGTTATCCAGTATGAGGAGTAGGTTATAGAGCAGCAACCAAACAGCATGGACAAACCCTTCTCCCATTGTCAGGGGTGACACAAGTAGATCATCTTCACGAAACCAGTATTTGATTAGTATAAAAACATCTGCCCCAATGAAAATTCCAAAACTGGAACTAAATATATTACTTTTGTAGTTTTTCCAGTTCTCAAATATCCTAGTATGCCTAATGGCAGGACAAATGAAGCTGAACCCTTATTAAAGAGGCTATTTAATATATTTAACTAATTGAAAAGGAAAGTTACAATTATATTCAGGGTGGTTTGCCATGAAATGTGCTATTTGCTAATAGATGGGTTGAAATTCTTGGAGATACAACTTTCTCAAATAAATTTGCTTTTTATTAAAGATATATATGTGTGTGTATGTATAAGTATATATATGTATGTAGACATATATATGTATCAGTTAAAATGGTGCCTACGAGAATTAGAGAGAACTTCTAATATTTTGAATCTACTTCTTCTTCAAAATAAATAATTATAAATTATTATTTAGAGAATATTTATTGATTATATTGATTTCATATAAGAAACAAAAACATGAAGGCTTCTTCCTGCAAAGATAAATGTGCAAAGAACAATAAGTCCGAAAACAAGAAAACACAAATGTTAAAATTTCAAGTATATATAATTTTTTCCTGAAATCAATTAAACAGAAACCATTTCTTTATCATTAAAACACTGTTGGCTACTAAATTACACGTGCGACTATATGGGAGAGGAGTTCAAATCTCCATTTCTTTCTACAATCCACCCACTTCTTTGGACTGCACGCCAATCAAATTAAATATATTATGCAATATAATTCAACTACATGAAAAATTATAATTGCATTTTTATTTGTATGTAATTTATAATATCGTATTGTATATAACACATTTAATTATAATTAGACTGCATAAAAAACCACACGTAAAATCAGAGAAAAAAATCACAAAGAATCACAAGAAAGATACACTTGACAGCACAGATTCACAATCAAAAATCTCCAGACAGGAATGGAGGCTTCCATGTATATAGGTAGATTCCAGGCAAAGCAGCTGCCAGCTCACTAAACCTGTCACACATTGCCAGTTTTGTCTGCTGTTAACTGGAGGCAAAAAGCAGGGTAAATTACATTTTATCCTGTGTTCCCCTGTCAATTGCTCGGCTTCTTTTCACAATACAAGGTAAGCAGGGAGACACAGATGACTCATCAGTTCAGGATGGGATCATCAATTAGGAGCAGTCCTGTGCTTTCCGGTCTTTGATTAGAGATCTCTCTTCTTATTGGTTCCTACTGGGCATAAAAAGGTCTGCACTGAGGGATGTTGCCAGTGGGGCTTTGACTAAAGTCCTGCTAAAAGCTGGACTTTAGTCAAAGCCTCACTGTAAAGAACACCAGAGAAGAAAATGTGTCCCAGAGACCTGCAGGATACAGATGCAATATGACAAACAAGGAATTTGTGAGAAGAGTCACCCGTTTCTGTTGGCAGTGCAGGAAATGTGCTGTAGTCTGAAGCCACTGATCCAGTCGTAAAATCTCCAATTCATAGGTTAGTTTCCGTTTATGTATTTTCTGAAATGATGATTTTCTTAGAAAGTCTATACATGACAACACTGGAATGTACTGATCTTATGCGCCATTAGAGGCCTTTCTAAGGTAATTGCTGTGCTGACAAATAGCCTCAGGCACCTGGGAATCTGAAAATTTCAAGTGTAAGCTTCCCCAATCAGTGTTTAGGACTCTGGCATGTCATTTCTGAATGTGATTCCAGTAAGCTGCAATCGGAAGCACAGTATCACAATCAGCCACTGGCAGGGAGGAACGGAAAATTTCAGGTAGATAGGCAGAATTCAGATCCAAGAAGTCGGATATTTGATTACCTCCTCATAATGATTTCCCTTTTGAGAGTTGGATTCTGGTCCTAGGTAAACTACATTATGTCCTGCCATCTACTTTCACTTTCATATTTTTTCTGTCGCAGCGAACATTGAGACGGAGGGAGAAATGCGTCAGCAGCTCTGATGCAGATCTCCAAGGTTACCACAGACTTTGTTCCTATTGGTGGAATTGAGATCACTCTCCTCATTGTTCCGGGGAAATATGACTTCACACACTCCTTCAGTCAGAGGCAAGGAGAATTAATAATATTGTCAGCATAGCTGGTCCTTCCTAGTCAGGCTCTGGCTCTATGCCAGTTTTCAGCTGCAAATATTTTTAACTGAAATCCGAATGTACTTTGGCCCAGACATGGAAGACTGCTCTTGACAACTACGCATAATTATAATTATAAATACATATGCATGCAAGTGTATACGTTCTTCACATAATTTAGAATTTCATACATGAGTACTCTATTTATGTTATTTCATGCTCATTCTTCCTCCTTTAAAAAATGTTTATATTAAAGTATACAAATAAATCCTTCTACATAATAAAATAATTATATTTTATTGTGCATTACAATTGTATACATTATTATTCATACTGAGTAAACACTGTTGTGATTTTGTGTAACCAATTTATCATTGACCTTTTCTAATCAAGGCCTATCAATATAACTATACAGAAAAAAAATGATCCTTTCCTTCTTAGGCTCCAATATTTTTCAGTGGTTTTTCTGCTAACAGTGTTACTTTTTGAGAGATTTCCACCTTTTTTGACTTTTCAGTAGGGGATATTATTATGCTAAGCATTTTTCATTGTTTCTTTGATTTTATTTAATTTTAATTGGCATGTAAGATTTCCAAAATTTTGCTCTTTAATACCGTAACTTTATGTGTTTTTTTATTTTTCCATTTAAATATTTAAACTGCCTCCCCTCTTCTCAATCCCCTCACTCTTCCCTACTCTCAATCCTTCCTCCCCCTCTCTGCTTGTGAGAGGGCAGGAAAGCCTGCACATGTCTAAGGCCCACCCCCCTATATCTAGGCCTAGGAAGTTGTGCATCCATATATACTAGGGTCCCAAAAAGCCAGAACCTATTTGTTTTAAAACAATTCCAAGTGCTATTATCAATGGCTTTTCCTTCAGCCCTCATTGTCAGCCACAGAGAGTCCGATTTGATCCCATGCTCATTCAGTCACAGTTCAGATTGATTTGGTTAGCCCCCATTAAATCAGGCACACTGCCTCAGTTGGTGGACCAACCCCTCACGGTCCTGACTTCATTGCTCATCTTCTCTCTACTTCTGACCTTCAACTGGACCTCGGGAGCACAGTCCATTGTTCTGATGAGCATCTCTATTTCTATCTCCAACCCTCCCCAGAGGAAGATTCTACCTTGATATTTGAAATAGACATCATGTGATAGTGGAGCAAGAACAGTTCAGGCACCCTCCTCTCTACTGACCAAGGACCAAGTTGGGGACATCCCCATGAACACCTGGGATCCCCAATAGAGTCAAGTCTCTTACCAATCCTAAAAAGCTACCTTAATGTTGATATCTTCTTCCCTGCTGCTATATCCACCCTTCCTCCATCTTCACCCTCCCACTTTCTCAAGCTCTTTCCAGTCTTTCCCTTCTCCCTTTTCTCTCCACCTCTCCCCTTTCAGACCCCCATCCCACCCCCTACCACCACCCCCATGCTCCCAACCTTTATCTGTTTTATTTTTATTTTCTGGAATTTATAGCCAATGCTTTTTGTGGGTCTATGGATAATATATTTAGGGCAGAGTTAGAAATTATATTCCTTCAGAAAAGTTGCAGATGAAGTTTCTGATTGCGTTATCACTACCTCGCTAACATTACAGAGTAGGCTTGATCATGGCTTCCTTTTAGCCAGTCTTTTGCAGGTGGCTTTCTGCAGCTCCTTTAAGAGCAGTTTTCCTGATACAGCAATAGCAGTAAGAAAAGCACATCATTTTGAAATGCTGGTATCCTGGGCAGTGTTTCGAGCATGACCTTTAGCTCTATCAAGTCATGCTGCCCCTCCCACTCTATGATGTGAAGTAAACACAGCAACACAATTTCAAAGAGTAAACTTCCCCTGACTATAAATTCTTAAATGAGATAAAGAAAATCTGGTAACTGGAAAAATTACATTATACCCACCTCTTAATCTGAACTCTGCTCCTCCACAGTATTTTCACAGTATGTAGGAGGTTTCTCAAGGACACCAGAAAACTTGCCATTATAGCTTGGCATAACACCAGGCACCTCTCCCTATATTTAGGCAGAGAAATGCAATCCTGCATGAGGCACAGGTTTCTATGTAACACCCAAAGTCAGAGGTACAAATCTTTCTCTCACTGCCAACTGGATTGGATATTTGAAATTAAATGATGAAACACTAAATACAAATCTTTGACAATGTCTAAAACAATATTATAGGTAGTTTTTGTTATGGATGATAGAGAAGGCAATGGATGTATTAATTGCTCTAATTAACTCTTCTTAAATCTTATATCAATCTCCAATTTTCAGATTTTATTTTTAGGGATAACATCTGTAACATATTTTTTTTCTGTGAAACAGATGTCACTGACTACATGAAAGTCCAATATCTGAAGATAGTCTAGAGTAATCAGAAAATATTTACCTTTCTTTCTAAATGGTTTCAAAGCAAACTTATACTGAAATAGTATTGTCATTGGCTTGTTATTCATCTCCCAAACTCTCCAGCTTCTGTTTCTCCAGTTAATCTGTTTGATTAGTACGTCATCGTGAAACAGTTCATCATGACACTGATCAAATTTACATAAGTCTTCAGTCTGCTTTCCAGGAGACAAAAGTTTATTCCAGGCATTTTTCCTGTTGAATTAACTTGGACATATGCTGCTATTTCAAAATTTAATTGAAGATTTCTTTTTCTATGAAGTCCCTCACCAGTAAGCATGTAAAAAGAAAAGGGAATTTATTGGGTCAGATTTCTCTCATCTGCTGACCAACATTTTTTATGCATGTTTGGTTTTTCCATAACAGATAGTGTCCATTTGAAGGCCAGCTATGTCCATGTTGTTTTTAATTCTTTGAGTTGTTCAAATGGGCTCAGGGCACCTAAGTTATTATTTGTCCTGCACATATCTTTGCTCTATTGCTAATAACATTTGTTCTTTTGCTCCTCAGCTGGTACCGTCTTTGAAAATAGCTTGCTTGTGAGATACACAACAAATTCTGAGTTGTCACACTACACCAGGAGGTTTCTGCATCATTGCTTGATCAAAACCAGCCCTTGTGAAGGAAGAGGATTGCTTTCCTGATGAGATTTACAGACTTTCCTAATTCTGTGAAAATCATATTGCTAAATCTCTTAAGGGTTTTTGCTCCTGCATAATTTTTCACCATTTTCTACTTCTCAATGTTGCTCACCAGGAGCAAAGGACGTGAGAGCTCCTTATTCTTTTACTTAGCAGCTTCATCCTATAGCTCTCTATGCTTAAGCTGATCATAATCAAAGAGTACTATAAATGTTTCCCCATCTAACAGCTCCTGTGGTGCATAGGAGTGCTCTGTATCGCGTCTGATCATTGCAAGGGAAACTATTTTTACCTATCATGGTGTGAATTCAAATTCACCCTTATAAGCTGCCACTTTTTAATAGAATAATTTGTGCTGATTCCAGGGTATCAAGGTCTTGAATTTTCACCTCAATTTTTCTGTTTCCTAGATCCTTGGGAAATCAAAGAGAGAGCTGCTCTACAAATTCTAAAAATTTCTCTTCTTGAAACTGTTACACATGAGCTGCTATGGTTTTTTTTTTTGAAAGTAATTTTATTAAATTATAAAAGTTTCCATTTCCGCCCCTCTTTCCAACACCCTCCCACTCCCCCCACTCCCTCTCTTCCTCCATCTTCATTCCTTAGGGCAGTCAGGGTTTCCTGCCCTGTGGGAAGTACAAGTTCCTCCCCCCTCCCTCCAGGTCCAGGAAGGTGAGTGTCCAAACAGACTGGATCCCCAAAATCCAGTATATGCAGAGGAAACAAGTCCCAGTGTCATAGTCAATGGCTTTTCAGAAAGACTTCGGGCCAGCCACATTCGAAGAATCCGACCAAATTCAGAGAATCTGGTTAGATCACGTCCTCGTTCAGTCCCAGTCCAATTGGCCTTGGTAAACTCTCATTAGATCCGTCCCCTTGTATCAGTGGGTGAGAGCAATCCTCGCAGTCCTCATTTCCTTTTTCATGTTCTTCCTCCTTCTGCTCCTCATTTGGACCTTGGGGGGCTCAGTCCGGTGCTCCAATGTGGGTCTCCATCTGTATCGCCATCCATCGTCGGATGAAGGTTCCCTCTGATCCTGCCTTCCTTGCTCACGTTCTCTTTCCTTCTGCTCCTCATATGGACCTTGAGGGGCTCAGTCCGGTGCTCCAATGTGGGTCTCCGTCTGTATCGCCGTCCTTCGCCAAATGAAGGATCTATGGTGATAAGCAAAATATTCATCAGTATGGTTATGGGTCAAGGCTGGTTCAGGCACCCTCTCCTCTGTCCAGAGAACAATCTGGGGATCTCTCCTTGGACCTGGGATCCCATATATAATCAAGTCTCCTGTAAACCCTAAAATGACTCCCTTAGTTGAAATATATTCTTCCCTGATCCCATATTCATCCTTCCTCCCTTCCCCCCATCCCGAGCTTTCACCATTCCTCCCCTACTCCCTTCTCTCTAACCCTCTCCCCTTCCAACAACCCTCCCACCCCCCCCATACACCCAAGGTTACCTGGGACTCTTGACTATTTCCTACCTCCTGGCGGATAGCTAAATAATCTTCATCAGGTTCATCTTCTTATTTAGCTTCTCTAGGATCACGAATAATAGGCTCAAAGACCTTTAATTATGGTTAGAATCCACTTATGAGTGAATACATACCGTGTTCCTCTTTTTGGGTCTGGCTTACCTCACTCAGTAAAGCGTTTTCTATTTCCATCCATTTGCATGCAAAAGTCAAGATGTCATTGTTTTTTACCGCTGAGTAAAACTCTAATGTGTATATGTTCCACACCTTTTTTAACCATTCTTCTATTGAGGGGCACCTAGGCTGTTTCCAGGTTCTGGCTATTACAAATAGTGCTGCTATGAACATAGTTGAACAAATTCTTTTGTAGTATGATCGGGAATCTCTAGGTTTTATTCCCAAGAGTGGAATTGCTGGGTCCTGAGGGAGGTTGACTCCCAGTTTCCTGAGAAACCGCCACACTGATTTCCACAGTGGCTGCACAAGTTTGCATTCCCACCAACAATGGATGAGTGTTCCCCTCACCCCACATCCTCTCCAGCATAGGCTATCGTTGGTGTTTTTGACTTTAGCTATTCTGACAGGTGTAAGATGGTATCTCAAAGTGATTTTGATTTGCATTTCCCTGATTGCTAAGGAGGTTGAGCATGACCTTAAGTGTCTTCTAGCCATTCGAAGTTCATCTGTTGTGAATTCTCTGTTCAGTTCAGTACCCCATTTTTTAATTGGGTTAATTAGAGTTTTAGTTTCTAGTTTCTCTCCAAGTGAATTTGGGGAGCTCAATCCAGTGTTCCAATGTGGATTTCTGTCTCTATCTCCATTTGTAGCCAGACTGAGGTTTTCTGGTGATATTCAAGATAATCATCAGTATGACTATGGACAAGGCCAGTTTAGGCACCCTCTCCTTCATTGTCCAGCGTTCTAGCTGGGGAAGTCACCATGGACACCTGGGAACCCCTCTAGAGACAAGACTCCTGCCAACCCCAAAATGGCTCCCTAAATTAAGATATCTTCTTGCCTGCTCCCATATCCGTCATTCCTACATCTCAAACATGCCACTTTTCCAGACATTGTCCAGCCCTCCATTCTCTTTTCTCTCCGCTTTCCCCATTACCCACTACCATGCTCCCAACTTTTGCCTGGCAATCTTCTCTGCTACCTATTTCCAGGAGGATCTATATATGTTTTTCTTTGGGTTTACCTTTTTATTTAGTTTCTGTAGGATCATGAATTATAGGCTCAATGTCCTTTGTTTATGGCTAGAATCCACTTATGAGTGAGTACATACAATGCTCATATTTTTGAGTCTGGGTTATCTCACTCAGGTTAGTGTTTTCTATTTCTAAACATTTGCATGTAAAATTCAATCTGTCATTGTTTTTACCGCTGAACAGTCCTCTAATGTGTAGATGTGTCACATTTTCTTTTTCAATTCTTCCATTGAGTGACATATCTAGTTTGTTTTCAGGTTTTGACTATTACAAATAATGCTGCTATAAACATAGTTGAACAAATGCTTTTGTTGTATTATTGGGCATCTCTTGGGAATATTCTCAAGAGTGGTATTGCTGGATCCTGAGGTAGGTTGATTCCCAAATTTCTGAGAAATTGCCGTACTGATTTCCAAAATGTTGCACAAGTTTGCATTCCCATCAGCAATGGTTGAGTGTTCCTGCATATTCCATGTAGGCTATCTGTGGTGTTTTTGATTTCATCCATTCTGACAGGTATAAAATGGTATCTCAAAGTTGTTTTGATTTGCATTTTCCTGATTGCTAAGGAAGTTGAACATGACCTTAAGTGTATTTTGGCCATTTGAAGTTCTTCTGTTTTGAATTCTCTGTTCAGTTCAGTACCCCATTTTTTAATTGGGTTAATTAGAGTTTTAGTTTCTAGTTTCTCTCCAAGTGAATTTGGGGAGCTCAATCCAGTGTTCCAATGTGGATTTCTGTCTCTATCTCCATTTGTAGCCAGACTGAGGTTTTCTGGTGATATTCAAGATAATCATCAGTATGACTATGGACAAGGCCAGTTTAGGCACCCTCTCCTTCATTGTCCAGCGTTCTAGCTGGGGAAGTCACCATGGACACCTGGGAACCCCTCTAGAGACAAGACTCCTGCCAACCCCAAAATGGCTCCCTAAATTAAGATATCTTCTTGCCTGCTCCCATATCCGTCATTCCTACATCTCAAACATGCCACTTTTCCAGACATTGTCCAGCCCTCCATTCTCTTTTCTCTCCGCTTTCCCCATTACCCACTACCATGCTCCCAACTTTTGCCTGGCAATCTTCTCTGCTACCTATTTCCAGGAGGATCTATATATGTTTTTCTTTGGGTTTACCTTTTTATTTAGTTTCTGTAGGATCATGAATTATAGGCTCAATGTCCTTTGTTTATGGCTAGAATCCACTTATGAGTGAGTACATACAATGCTCATATTTTTGAGTCTGGGTTATCTCACTCAGGTTAGTGTTTTCTATTTCTAAACATTTGCATGTAAAATTCAATCTGTCATTGTTTTTACCGCTGAACAGTCCTCTAATGTGTAGATGTGTCACATTTTCTTTTTCAATTCTTCCATTGAGTGACATATCTAGTTTGTTTTCAGGTTTTGACTATTACAAATAATGCTGCTATAAACATAGTTGAACAAATGCTTTTGTTGTATTATTGGGCATCTCTTGGGAATATTCTCAAGAGTGGTATTGCTGGATCCTGAGGTAGGTTGATTCCCAAATTTCTGAGAAATTGCCGTACTGATTTCCAAAATGTTGCACAAGTTTGCATTCCCATCAGCAATGGTTGAGTGTTCCTGCATATTCCATGTAGGCTATCTGTGGTGTTTTTGATTTCATCCATTCTGACAGGTATAAAATGGTATCTCAAAGTTGTTTTGATTTGCATTTTCCTGATTGCTAAGGAAGTTGAACATGACCTTAAGTGTATTTTGGCCATTTGAAGTTCTTCTGTTTTGAATTCTCTGTTCAGTTCAGTACCCCATTTTTTAATTGGGTTAATTAGAGTGTTAGTGTCTAGTTTCTTGAGTTCTTTTTATATTTTGAAGATCAGACCTTTGTCTGATGAGGGATTGGTGAAGATCTTCTCCCAATTGGAAGGTAGCCTTTTTGTCTTACTGACAGTGTCCTTTGCTTTATAGAAGCTTCTCAGTTACAGGAGGTCCCATTTATTCATTGTTTCCCTTATTGACTGTGCTACTGGGATTCTTCCTAGGAAGTGGTCTCCTGTGCCTATATCTTGTAGACTACTTCCGACTTTCTCTTCTATCAGCTTCAGTGTGGTCATATTAATATTGATGTCTTTAATCCATTTGGACTTGAGTTTTGTGCATGGTGATAGATATGGATCTACTTTCATAGGTTTGTATATTAAGATCTGGGTCTTCTATTGGATTCCATTGGTCAACATCTCTGTTTTTATGCCAATACTAAGCAGTGTTCATTACTGTAGCTCTGTAATAGGGTTTGTAGTCAGAGATGGTAATGCCTCCGGAAGTACTTAAACTTTATAGGATTATTTTGGCTATCCTTGGTTTTTTGTTTTGCCACATAAACTTTATTATTGTTCTCTCAAGGTCTGTGAAGAGTTTCGCTGGGATTTTGATGGGGATTGCATTGAATCTCTAGATTGCTTTTGGTAGAATTGCCATTTTTACTATGTTGATCCTCCCAATCGAAGAGCAAGGAAGATCTTTCCATTTTCTGGTGTTTTCCTCAATTTCTTTCTTCAAAGGCTTAAAGTTCTTGTCAAATAGTTCTTTCACTTCCTTGGTTAGAGTTACCCTAAGATATTTTATGCTATTTGTGGCTCGTGAAAGGTGATGTTTCTCTGATTTCCCTCTCTGCTTCTTTATCCTTTGCGTATAGGAGGGCAACTGATTTTTTGCAGTTGATCTTGTATCCTGCCACATTATTAAAGGTGTTTATCAGATGTAGGAGTTCCTTGATAGAGTTTTTAGGGTCGCTTATGTACACTATCATATCATCGGCAAATAGCAAAAGTTTAACTTTATTACCTTAAGTTTATCTGTTTTATTTTTTTTTTCTGGAAGTTTTAGCCAATATGTTTTGTGAGTCTATGGATAACATATTCAGGGCAGAATTAGATATTATGTTCCTTCATAAAAGTTGCAGATGAAGTTTCTGATTGTGTTATCACTCTCTATCAGTATAGAGTAGTCTTGATTGTTGCAGTTGTCATAGTTTTCTTTCTCTCATTTATATATCTACATTTCTAAAAAAAAATTAAGAGTAAAAATTTGACATGTGTTTAAATATGAAACAAGTAATACACTCTGAAGAGCTAAATTTTGCCAATTTTGACATTTGAATTAGCTGAAGAAATCATGCATTTTACCTTGATATGTTGTAGTCCTGTTAGTTGTTGGTTAGGCCTTAACATATTAGAAAGACTATAATTATAGCTGTAATAATGGTTTAAGAGACTGACTCTCAGATACTAATAGTGTAAAATATTGATAAATACCTCATTCTTAAGATAAACACCAAAACTTAATTTGATTAATTCTTTGTAGATATGTATGGGAGTCTCCTGAATGTTGCTCTTCTTTGATATATGTGTGAATTATGTAAAAGCAGCAAAGACACTGTAGTGATCCTACAGTTTTCATTGAATCTGTAAAAATGCAATATATATAATCAGAGGAAAGAAAGTAGTAGGGTAGTTAGTTACATATAAAAAAATCACTATCATTATATCATAATGAGATAATGAGATAATGAGAGCTCACCAAGGCCTGTTGGACTGGGACTGAACGAGGACGTGATCCAACCAGATTCTCTGAATGTTGCTGGCCCGGAGCCTTTTTGAAAAGCCATTGACAATGACACTGGGACTTGCTTCCTCTGCATATACTGGAGTTTGGCGCTCCAGTCTGTTTGGACTCTCATCTTCCCTGGACCTGGAGGGAGGGGGGAGGAACTTGAACTTCCCACAGGGCAGGAATCCCTGACTGCTCTAGGGGATGGAGAGGGAGGAGGAGAGGGAGTGGGGGGAGTGGGAGGGTGTTGGGAGGAGGGGCTGAAATGGAAACTTTTATAATTTAATAAAAAAAAAGAAAAGAAAAAAAAACAAAAAAAAACAAAAAAAATCACTATCTACTCTAAATAATAACCCTTAGGGTATTTTCTGCTTTTATGTTCATAAAATTCACAGACTTAGAGAGGGGTCTGTTCATGAACTGGTAATTTGAAATATTAACAACTGGATCTATTTCTAATATGCACATGTGAAAAAACTGGTATACTAAAATTATCAGGACATTAAGCATATACAATAAATGCAGGAGCTCTGAGATTTACTTGCCTGTTTTCAGACCACATGTAGCAAATTTCAAGGCTGTGTCATGTTATTATACTAACACATAGAAATAAAAATTTATTTTTATTTATGTATATGCACACTTGAACTATTGTATTTAAATTGTGTAAGTTTGCATATGTAATTCTTTCATTAAAATATCCAGAGAATATTCTACTGTATTATGAGGAACATTATGAATTCAAAATATTATTAGAATGGCTTATATGATTTAAAGAAATGATGAAAGGGGATAGATAGAGTTTCTCAGGTATGCTAGCTTTGAAATGATGCTCATGTGTTAGAAGAATGCCCCATATCCAAACACATAAACAAACACACACACACACACACACACACACACACACACACATAGAAACACGTACACAATTTCCCTGAAGTCAGATGTCACTGAAAAGAGAAAAATGACCTGAGGATGGAGAAATGATATTGGTGCTTACAGGAAAAATCTAGAGAAGGCATTGCGGTGTATTTTATCAAAATTTAAATGTTCATATAAAAATATCCTAAAACATGTCAAAAGTATTAATTGAGACTATTACTCTGAAATCAATGTCAAAACATGTACACATATGTACAAGCATGCAGACAAAATTTGAAATTTTGGAAGTAATATGTATATTGTATTTTTTCTAAATGAAAACATCAAATTTTTGCTAAATTATCATGACATTGTTAGATGCAATATGCAATTTTTGCATGTTCAGAACTGGGTTTTAAAATAACATTCTTTTTTAGAAAATATCCTTATTATTACACAATTTTTATGTAAAAATACATACATTTTTGTGGAGGAAGTCCAATGTTTATGTGCTGCTTTCATTGGTTAATGAAAAAAAACTGCTTGGCCTTTTGATAGAGTAGAACTTAGAAAAACAGAACTGAACGCAGGGAGAAACAAAGAAGAGGAGAGAGCTGTCATGGAGCCACTAGAGTCAGACATGCTGAATATTTCCTGGTAAGTCACTGCCATGTAGCAATATAAAGATTGATAGAAATGGGATAAGTAAAGATGTGAGAATTAGCCAAAAAGAGGCTAGAGCAAATGGGTCAAGCAGTGTTTTCTTTAATATAATTTCAGTTTGGTTATTGGGGCTAAGCAAGCCGGGTGGCTGAGATGAACCAGCAGGCTTTCCCTTAAACAATTGGTTCTCAACGGGATCAACTAAATCTATACATTATAAGAACTACAAGAAGTCTGAATAAATACAACTGCTTATTAAAATTATTTTATTTTTGCAAATAGAAATATATACATTAGAGTTATCCCAAGATATTTTGTGCTCTCTGTGGCTATGGTAAAATGTGAAGATTCCCTGATTTCCCTCCCTGCTTCTTAATACTTTGTGTAAAGGAGGGCAACTGATTTTTTGGAGTTGATCTTGTACCCTGCCACATTCCTAAAGGTGTTTATAAGCTGTAGGAGTTCTTTGGTAGAGTTTTTGTTGTCGCTTATGTATACTATCATATCGTCTGCAAATAACAAAAGTTTAACTTCATCCTTTCCAATTCGAATCCCCTTAATCCCCTTTTGTTGTCTTATTGCTATCGCTAGCACTTCAAGCACTATGCTGAAGAGATATGGAGAGAGTGGACAGCCTTGTCGTGTACCTGATTTTAGTGGAATGGCTTTGAGTTTCTCTCCATTCAATTTCATTTTAGCTGAAAGTTAAGATTCTGGGTAGCCTGAGCCACAGATTTTTACTATGATATAAAACATTTTGTCATACCCTGATGCAAGATTTTCTAATAACATCATCGAATGGATTTTTGAAATTAACTGATGAAACACTAGGTGCATATCTTTGACAAATTCAGTGAGCCCAGGAGATGGTAAAAGAATCTTTTAAATCTAAAACCATTGTGTAGGTATCTTTGGTTATGGAAGAAATAGACGGCAATGCAAGATGTAAAGCTGCAATTAAGTCTCAGTAACTCTTCTTAAATATTATATAAATCTACAATTTCCAGCTTTCTTTGTTGGGGGAACATCTTTAAATGTTTTTTTTTTTTTCCTGTAAAGCTAGCCAATGGCTATATGAGTGTCCAATATATAAGAATATTCGAATATGGTCAGAATTGTTATTCTTTTTCCTAATGGTCTCAAAACAGACTTAAAATTACAATAGTATTATTATAAGCTAGCTTTACGTCTCATGGATCCAGTTTCTGTGTCTCCAATTAATCTGTTTGGTTACTGCATCATCCTGTAACAATTCATCAGGTCCCTGAATTAACTGACATAAGTCGTCAGTCTGCTCTCCAGAAGATAGAAGTTTACTACACCCTTTCTTGTCATTGAAGTAACTTGGGCATACACTGCTATTTCAAAATTTAATAGCTCATTTATTTTTCTATGAATTCCCTCATCAGTAAGCATATGAAAAGAAAAGGGAATTTGTTGGGTCATATTTCTCTCATCTGTGACCCAACATTTTTCTTCATATTTGGTTTTCCACAACAGTCTTCATTTGACAGAGAAGCTTTGTCCAATTCTGTTCATTTCCTATAGTGTAATGCTTCTAAAATCCTATACTCCAGCAGCATTTGGATCAAAGTAGCATTTAAGCCATACTGAGTTCAGGTTTCTTTTAATTCTTTGAGTCTTATAAATGGGCTCAGAGCACCTAAGTTATTATTTTTTTATGCACATATCTTTGCTCTATTGCTAATAACATTTGTACTTTCCCTCCTCAGCATGTACCTTCTCTGAAACTAGCTTGCCTGAGAGACACACAACAAATTCTGAGTGTTTGTACTACTCTAGGAGGTCTCTGCATCACTGATTGATCTAAACCAGCCCTTGTGTAGGAAGAGGAGTGCTTTTTTGTAAGAAGAGATTTACAGTTTCCAACTTCTGTGAAGGTAATATTGCCAAATTCCTCAAGCTTTCAGCTATTGCTTAATTCTCCACCAGTTTCTACTTCTCAGCATTGCTCACCAGAAGCAAAGGACTTGAAAACTCCTTATTCTTGTACATAACAGATTCTCTCTATAGCTCTCTATGCTTAAGCTGATCATAATCAAAGAGTACTATAAATGTTTCCTCATCGAACAGCTCCTGTGGTAGATAGGGGTGTTCTGTCTTGCTTGTAACCATTGCAGTGGGAGCTACATTTTACATATTATGTGCAAATACAAACTCTCCTTTATAAGCAGCCACAAATAAAAAAGAACACTTTGTGCTAATTACATGTTAAAATGATCTTGGATTTTCACTTCAAATTTTCTGTGTTTTAGGTACCGTGCTTGGAAAACCAAAGGCCACGCTACTCTACAAATTTTAAAAATTTCTGTTTTTGAAACTGATCCTCCTACACTCCTCTGCCTTGTAAATTATCTCCAAATCAATTGAATAGTCAGTTAACTACTAATTTTCTGTCCCATTATAAATTCATTTACAATCATAATCCCTTGTTATTCAACCCATATTCACTTTCATTTTTTTCCCCAAACACTTACTCTTTACTTAACACCTGTGGTATCCTCAACGTTTTGGTATCGATCATGCAATACCTCCATTCTCCTGTTTCACTTCTGAGGATCCATCAATTATTGTCCTGACCGACCCAATTCCATACTTGTGGAAGGGATAAGGATTAATATCTAAATTTACAAGAGAAAATATATAAATTTAGAAGGACGCCCAGTAAACACTGTTATATGTCTCAAGTTTATTATTCAAAGTTCTTTTTTTTTAAAGGAGCCATGTTTTTGTTTTGTTTTTTTATATTTATTTGTTTATTATGTATACAATATTCTGTCTGTGTGTACGTCTGCAGGCCAGAAGAGGGCACCAGACCTCATTACAGATGGTTGTGAGCCACCATGTGGTTGCTGGGATTTGAACTCAGGACCTTTGGAAGAGCAGGCAATGCTCTTAACCACTGAGCCATCTCTCCAGCCCCCTATTCAAAGTTCTTATATAACTCAGTCAAAAAGTGGATTTGGAGGCAAGACCTCCTTGCCATGATACAAAGAACAAACTAAGTAATTTTCTCTCAAAATCACCAAATAGGGACCAGTCACAACCTTGGTCAAAATACCCTTTTTTCTTCTCACAATGTCCTGTAACAACATCTTACGTCAAATCATCCAAGATTACAGCCTTAAAAAAGCAATTGTAGATCTGAAGTCTCTGACCATTAGAAAAGCTGTAAAAGATTCACATAAACACATGTGAATTCATGAATTCTAAGTAATAAAACAAAATGCTTATTCTTGTGGTATATCCAAAACTAAGATGCCAATATATCTAAAGGCAAGACTAATGATGTCTGATCCTTATTAGAGAAATATTACTGAGATGAAACTTTAGATGTTTTCTCAAGGATGTTTGTCAATATTGGCTACTAACGTTCCAGAAGGTGGATTCATACTGAATGACATACATCTGGCTTAAATGAACTCAGTTGCTATTAAACAGAGAAAATAATACAATCTTCAGATTTAATAGTGATGGAAATTGGGCGGTCATTTTAAAATCAGGGATGTGATGGATTTTTTTAACCAAAATATTTGTATACTTATATAAAGAATATATTGTATGAGTAGGAATTGCATCGGAGAAAGAGAATCAAAAAGAAAAAAATTAGTGTACCTGTGAAATTGGATTTAAAACCTTATATACAAACAAACATAATTGATGATAGCATAAATATAATAGAAATTTTTAATGAAAGCATTTGATCTTATTTTATTTATCTTTAGCACACTGTGAGATTGTGTATTCCAGTTGGGTCTATCTAGAAAAGGGCTCAAAATCAATAATTCCTTCTTCCATCTCATCGTTTTTTGAGTTATAATATTGTAAATATAAATATATTATACATTATGTTCAACTTCATGAAAATATACTTATATATATAATATATGTTATATATTACACATAGAGTGTTTTTAAATTATAATTCAGCTACATAAAAATAAACAAAAATGACAAAACAGATGAAAAACAGCCATCAGTCAGATGTATGTGACCGCCCAACTTACTGTCAGAAATGTTGAGACAGAAATGAAAGCTTTCATTTACACAGCTCTAATCTAACAGAAACAACCTGAAACTCACTCAGCCAGAACACAGGGAGGAGAGAGACACAGATGATTCAGTAGTTCTGGTGGAGATCTCTATGTAAACTTCAGACCTGTGCTTTGTAATCCTCAGTTTGAGATCTCTGTCCTTATTGGTTCCTAATGTGTCTGTACTTGAATGCACGTGCTCCTCCAATACGAGGCCACAGATCAAACAAAAATGTCTGTAATGGGCATTTTGCCAGTCAGGCTACAGTCAAAAATCCAGTATTTAGCTGGATTTCGTCAAAGTCTGACTATAAACATCTCTAGACAAGGTATCGTATCTCAGAGACCAGCAAGATATAGAGACATTAGAAATATAGGAAATGCAAGAAATTTCTGAAAATTTCCATTCTTCTGCTAAGAGTCTCTTGCTCCTCTTTACAAGACAGAAAAATCTATTTATGTCTCAAAAGCAACTGCTTCAGATTTTATATTTGAGATTTCTGACTCAATCTTTGCTCTGTAATAACTGCAAGAAAGATTAACTTTGGGTATCATCACCTGACAGAATCCAGATTTGTTCTGATAAACTCCACAATCAGAGATTCTCCTGAGATAATGGCTATTGTAGGCAGTAAGTCTCACATAGCCACCTGGGTCTCCTTTAAAATTTAAAGTGTCATATTTGCTAGTCAGTTCATTTATGGAATCTGTCATGGAATTTCTGAATGTCATACCAGCAAACCACAACTAAAAAGAAAGAATGATAATAAGTCATCAGAAAACAGACAGAGAAACTTTCATGTAAATAGCCAGGACAGATGGTTAAGTATCTGGATATGGAATTGCCCCCTAGTTACCACAGGATTGTTCTCTTTTGATTATTAAAATAAGTGCCTAAATTAAATAACATTTTCCTGTCATCCACTAACAATTTCGTTGTTTCTGCCACAGCACACATTTAAATCGGAAAAATCAATCAACAGGTTCTGAAGGAGGGTCCAGACCGTTGGCTGCTCAGCCTTTCTGCCAGGTGGCTGCAACCACACACAATTGCTGGCCAATAAAGATTATTACTCCTACTCAATTTCACTGCAATTGCCTAGGTAACGTAAATAAATTATAAAATTTGAAAGTTATTCCATTACTGCTAATATTATAATTTAGAAATGTAATAAGTAATTTGCTTATACTATGGATGGTATTCTGCAGGGCTTATGTGATTTTTTATACATCTATTTAGTTGGTTGTGGCAATTAGCTATGTTTTTAAAATTACATCTCTTAGAAAATGTTTTTATAATAGAGTCAAGGATGAGTCACTTTTAGAAATGATACAGTCTTTACAGACTACTAATGAACAGCTAGCCAAATATATTAATACTATTGATAGGGATAATATTAATTGAAGAGACAAAATCCAATGTATGTTTAAGGGTCCTGAGAAATTATCTGAGATAATTCATACTGTTGAATTTAACAATGTTAATCTGTTGAAAAGTTACATTAAGATATCAGATAAACTATGTCTCTAGGGAGGTAATTAATATGCACTCTATCCAAATAATACCCAAGAATGAGACATTATCCTCACTGGACACATTTCATACCTTTGAATGATGTGTGCTGAATAAGGAACAGAAGCTAAACTGATCAATGAGGGGACTAGAACATCACAAAGAACAGAGATTTGGACTTTATAAAAACGTATGTGGTAAAAATATATGAAACAATTGAGGAAATTATTGGAACTGATGGTCAGGGAGATGAAGTACAAGAACATGGTTTAGCATCACCAGTATGGGTGACTGGGACTGAATCAGAACCGAGGTCTTCTCAACCCTGACCCACGTGTTCCAACTGCCTGGACTCATTCCTACAAACAACACCGGCTTCTAATTGTAAGTTTCCTCACTCCAGCCAGCTTATCTGAGCTTTTTTAACCTGGGATTGACCAGTCCTTCCGATGTTTCTGGGCTCAGGGGGTACTTCTCCGCCCCTTTGCTGGCGTTCATTACGGCTTTTGTCCTCTGTTAAGCCCGTGATTGGGACAGCTGGCCTGGCCAGTTCCCACCATTCCTGCAACTGGGAACCCAGGCTCCTTCCTCTTTATTTCAGTTTTTCTTCCTTCCTATCTTTCTCATGGACGTAATTGGCTGATCCGGTTCAGCCGATACCATCCCACATGGGCACCTCGGACGCCTGGGCACATGTCTGGATGGTCGCTTGCATCTCACCAGCATCTCTTCCCCATAGGCTCGAGATGCCACAGTTTTTGCGTGTTTTTCACGGTCTTGACCTGGAAAAGCAAGTCATACCAGCCTAAATATGCCTTAAATTGTCTGTTTATATGGGTTTTTCACGATTCAGACTCTGTATAACAATTAGGCAGTCCCTGGCTTTTAAAATTCCCGCGGTCTTTCCATTCAAGCCACAACACGTGGCTGCCACCATGTTCATTGAGGTCAGGTGACTTTATCGCTAGATTCACTGAGAGCCAGATCATGCGACCAAGCTCTCCCACTGTTACGGTATGTCCTGCCTTTCCTCTCCCCCTCCTCGGTGTTCACTGAAATCCTCATTAACTCTGATTGCAGGTGTTTTGCATAGTGACATGCTTTTTGATAGGGCCCATCAAAAGCATGCAGTTTGCCTAATTCCTGTTCAATCTTTCTATGTATAATGGTTGTTCATTTCATCTTGTTTCAGACTACAAAATCATAAGTCTCATTTTAAACTGGTATGTACTTTTAACTCTCTCATATTTAATATTAAGCTATTTTCTACCATTGTCAGTTCTGCCACTAATCTTAATGTTACAAACAGTTTTTATCTTTCTGTCTGTCTTTTTACAAATATGGATCTTACTTGTTAAGAGTCAATACAGTCAAACTCAAACCCAACCTTCCAGACAGATTCTATACTGCAGCTATACCTTATAATCAGCCCTCAACTGCTCAGAGATCTGGGAAATGCGATATTTAAATGTTTAATTATTTTAAAAAAACTTTTCAGAACAAAAAAAGACAGGTTGGCTCCTAGCAAGCATTCTGTTTCCTCCGAGAAGACAGAAGACAAATTGTCAAAGACCAGCGTCCATCTGCAGTTTGCTTTGACTGCCAAGTGCTGACCATTGGGCAAAAACTGCCTTTTACCTAAACTGGAGACCTCCAAACATGGACAAAATCACTGAAATTGACAGTCTAGCTGCCCAGGGCAAGGTAGGCCTGTCTTCCTAAAGATTTCTTAGTCCACAGGGTCTTCTGAAGCCTGGCAAGCTCTACATTAAACAACAAAGGTCAGATGCAACCTTCAGCGACCAAGGAGGACCCAAAAGAGTAGCTCTAGATGCCAACCAAGTAAGTTCTCTGTCATTGTATAATCAGTAACTCAAGCAAAATCTTATCTTTCTCAAAGATCTCTGACAGTCTGATAGCTAAGAGGTTTTGCCAGGTTGTCTCACCAAATAAAAATACTTTTCATTATAATTTCTGTTTTTACAAACCCAAGGAGTTCTTAATACAATATATATGTCTAAAACTTCTATTTTTCTTATGAGTTCCAGGGAGCTGAATTAAAAAACCCATCATAAACAGGTCAGATACAAAGCCCTCAATTCCCTGGTCCTAAATTTTTTTTTCTTAATTTAACTTTGTCCTCTGTTCTGCCAACACCCTAACCAGGTACAAGGGACACCAGACATTTCCATGCCACAGACACCTGTTGGGAGCAGAGACCAGCTATGCCAAAATGTGACCAGCATCCAAGCTTCTCTTGTATCTCCCTCACCCCCACCAAAGACGACAAGCAGCCTTGAGAATTCGCTGCCCCAATTCCTTCAAACTGTAATGTCTAACTTTCTACATTTTATTATAAAAAGGATCCGGGAATGTTATTCCTTTGCGGTCACTTTAAGGACTAACCACGCCCACACCAACCACTTCTGACCTCCCCCGTCGCCATCTTTTCCCTCTCTTGTGTTTCTCTCGTGTCCTGTGTACATGTGTCTTTGTTTTTCTCTATGTTTCTCTTATGTTTCTCTGTTTTCCTCTTCTTTAAGCAAAGAATGTCTCCCTCTTCTTTAAATAATACTATGTCCTGTGAGCCTTTTATCTGCCATAACTGCCCACCTGACTCCCCCAGCCGCATGGCACTGCCATCCTGGAGTTCTTACAGGGACCCACAGCCATCCTTGTCAGACTACAAGGTGCTCCGTGAGCCGCCTAGGGAATCCCATCATCATATTCTTTTTAAAGAACAATAGTCAGGGTTTCGTGCCCTGTGGGAAGTTCAAGTTCCTCCTCTCTCCCTCCAGGTCTTGGAATGTGAGCATCCAAACAGACTAGGATCCCAAAAAGCCAGTACATGCAAACGAAACAAGACCCAGTGACATTGTCAATGGCTTCTCAGTCAGCCCCCATGTCAGCCACATTCAGAGACTTCGGTTTAATCACATGCTCGTTCAGTCCCAGTCCAACTGGCCTTGGTGAGCTCTCATTTGTTCAGTCCCCTTGTATCAGTTGGTGAACGCACCCCTCGCGGTCCTGATTTCCTTGTTCATGTTCTCCATCATTCTGCTCCTCATTTGGACCTTGGGGGTTCAGTCCAGTTCTCCAATGTGGGTCTCCGTCTCTATCTCCATCCATCATCGGATGAAGGTTCCCTCTGATCCTGCCTTTCATGCTCACGTTCTCCCTCCTTCGGCTTCTCATTTGGACCTAGGGAGTTAAGTCCAGTGTTCCAATATGTGTCTCTGTCTCTATCTCCATCCATCACCAGATGAAGGTTCTATAGTGATATGCAAAATCAGCATGGTTATGGGCCAAGGCCAGTTTTGATATCCTCTACTCTGCTGCCCAGGGAACAATCTGAGGACCTCTCCTTGGGCCTGGGAACCCCTTGTGAGGCGCTGCTCGCCTCCCCCACATGGCTCCCTAACCGTGCCTAAAAGATGGCGCTGGCTCTTTGCCTTTGTAATGGCCACCTTGGAGTAAACAACTCCTTATTTGGCATCGGACCACAGTTCCTCTGATGAGTGTCTGCAGTTGCCAGGGAGCCTATGAGCTATGCCCACATGGCTAAAAATTATTGGAGAACAGAGGCTTATAAACTGCTTACGCAGAGGGTTCAGGGAAGAAGACGTTATTACCCCTAAGCTGTAACTGAGATCCTGCAATAAAACCTCTTGCTGGAAGACACTTGGTGTTGCTTCAGTCCTTGCTAGTCAAGGATGGGTGTGACATTTGGTGCAGAAATCCAGGAACCTTCTCTTCTTCCCTGAGAGCCAGAACCAGTGGCTAGCAGGGAGTGATAACTGGTAAGTCCCAGGTAAGAAAGGGGACACTTCGCCTTGATGGAAGATTATAATTTCTTCCTACCTGTAGGTAAAGGAGGAGCCGGATAAGTGCTGCTATCACAGTGGCAGGGAAAGTGCTGCAACTATAATGGCGGGTTAGGGCACTCAAGACTAGGAAGTTAAAGTGAAACTAAGTCATCGGCTACTGCTCTGTATGGAGAGCTGCTACTTGTTAGCCATTTGGTTGGTTGTTATATTTCTGTTTGTTTTGATCCTAGCTCTTGTCTGTTGTAGAGCCTGCATAGTGCAGAGCAACCAGAACATTAACATGGGAAATTCACCATCCCACCCCGTGTATACTGCTCTCAATGAGCTGTTGAGATCCAAAAATTTAAAACTCAAGCAGAGCACGCCTGCTCAATTTTTATCTGATGTAGACTTTGCAGCCCCGTGGTTTGCTATGTCTGGAGCCCTTACTGTCCCATCCTGGGACAAATTGGGTCATGATCTGGATTTTGCCTTTGAACAAGGCACCTTAAAAGGGGGAGTCAGTCCCATTTGGAAGTTGGTTAAAGGATGCTTAACAGATCAAAGATGCAGTTCGGCATTAGACACCAGTAAAGTGGCCTTAAATATCCTTCAAGGAGAGAAGTCGGTGGCAAATTCAGTCAGACAGACATCCTCGAGGAAGGGATATACCCCTGAGGAGGAGGAAGAGGATGATAAAGATAAGATATTGGATGAGAAATTCAAGTTTCAGTCAATGTATCCTTCCTTGCGTGAGAGACATCATAAGTTAAAAGACAGGGAAAACAGTTTTCCACTCCTTCTCCCAGTGACTCCTACTGCACCCCCTCCTTACGAGAACGTGAATCCAGAGGAAATAACCATGCCTCCCCCAAAGAATTCCTTACATCATTCAATTTGGAGGCAGGTTTGTGCGGAATTGATATCTTCAGGAACGGGCCCTAAGATCCTTATATCCTTTCCTGTATTCTTAGATCAGGCAGGAAATCAATTTCATGAGCCTCTAGATTTTAAAACTGTCAAGAAGATTGCTGATTCAGTCCGTACATATGGCGTTGTGGCAGCGTTTACTCTCAGGCAAGTAGAGAGGCTGACTCGCCATGCTATGACTCCCTGGGACTGGTCCAATTTGGTCAGGGCTTGCATGGCGCCGGAGCAATTTTTAGAGTGGAAGGCCTATTTTACTGAATATGCCAGCGCACAGGCGATGCTTAACAGAACGAGGCCACCACCTCAGAATGCCTGGGGCGTGGATATGTTAACTGGTACTGGTCTCTATGCTAACAATCAGGTAGCCTTACCACCCCTTGTTTTTGATCAAATAAATGCCTTGGCGATAAAGGCATGGAAATCAGTCCCAACAAAAGGGGAAGTTAGAGGCAATCTTACTAAGATTATCCAAAAAGCAGAAGAGCCATTTTCAGATTTTGTAACACGTATGGTAGAGGCAGCAGGCAGGCTGTTTGATGAACCTGATGCCATGATGCCCATGCTTAAGCTATTAATATTTGAACAAGCCACAAAGGAGTGCAGAGATGCTATTACACCACATAAAACTAAAGGATTAGAGAGCTGGGTTCGAGTATGTAGAGAGGTAGGGGGCCTCCTCTCTAATTCATGCTAAGCTGCAGCAGTTGTGAGACTTACCCTAGGAGCAAGGCCCAAATAAGGCGCTTGTTGTGGCTGTGGGCAAATGGGACATACTCATCAAGATCCCATCTGGGTCCCAGAGTGATTGGTACGCAAGATCAATCAGTCTCCAAAAGACAATGGCATTAATACTTATGATGAGCCTCCTGATGATACCCACGGTGATGATGGTGCCCCAATGGGGAATAATGTATGCCTTTCCTAAACCCCTACCAGTGTCCTTTTCATCCATTGTCTTTCTTGATATTCCATCAAGGCTGTATTCCTATACATCGGCCCCTTTGTGCGTTTACCCACCATTTTTGTTTTGTTTACCCACCATTTTTGTTTTCATTGAGTAATTCTTCCTTTGAAGAATGCCACAATGATACTTGCTTTTAATTTTTCTCATGCGGCTAATCTTTCCCGAGAATTATCTTCTTATTTCCTATGCAATGGGACTGAAGATTTTGATAGAACGTTGGAAAAGCTTCAAGAAGCTGTTGTTGTAATCAATTCCACCCGAATCGATTCCACCCTAGTGGAGAGCCTGTCTTCCTGGATTACCTCCGCCATTGGCTACTTCAAAGAATGGGCTAGGATGAGAGCAGCACTCTGTCTCCTTCTATTAGTTTCCTTTGTTTGTCTGTGGTGCATATGCAATATTAGGTCTTCACAGCAATGCAACACCGCCATGATGGCGCAAGCTCTAGCTGTGTTGGATGCTGTACAGTCCCCAGATACCTGGCTTACAATAATTGAGCCCTTCACCGGCTGTCAGAAGAATACTGCACTCATTTGACAACCTTGAGTCATCTGAGGAAGGCATGTCTGATTGCATACGGGTAGATGCCTTTCTCCCACCTCTGCAAAAAAGGGCATCGGGCAGGTTACTGGCCATCTGGATGGATGACATCCGAATAAGCCGGATAGCAGCGCTCCTTCTGTGGCAGAGATCAGACCCCTGCCTTCTCCTGCTGCGTTTTTATATAGAGTAGGTGGAAATGTGGGGATCTGCTCACCTCCCCCACATGACTCCCCAACTGTACCTAAAAGATGGCGCTGGCTCTTAGCCTTTCTAACGATCACCTTGGAGTAAAGGACTCCTTATTTAGCATCAGACCACAGCTCCTCTGACAAGTGTCTGCAGTTGGCAGGCAGCCTATGAGCTATGCCCACGTGGCTAACAATTATTGGAGTACAGAGGCTTATAAGCTGCTTACACAGAGGGTTCAGGGAAGAAGACTTTATTACCCCTATGCTGTAACTGAGATCCTGCAAAAAGCCGCTTGCTGGAAGACTATTGTTGTTGCCTCAGTCCTTGCTGGTCGAGGTCAGGCGTGACACCCCTCCAGAATCAAGTCTCTTGCAAACCCTAAAGTGGCTCCCTTAGTTGAGATATATACTTCCCTGCTCACATAGCCATCGTTCCTCCCCCCCACATCTCATTCCCCCGAGCCATCCCCTGTCCTCCCCCTTTCCCCTATATCTAACCAAACCATCTCCCCTTACATCCACACCCCCCCCCGCACCCAATTTTGTCTGGCAATCTTGTCTACTTCCAATATCTAGGAGGAAAACTATGTGATTTTCTTCAGGTTCACCTTCTTATTTAGCTTCTTTAGGATTTCAAATAATAGGCTCAAAGACCTTTAATTATGGTTAGAATCCACTTATGAGTGAATACATACCGTGTTCCTCTTTTTGGGTCTGGCTTACCTCACTCAGTAAAGCGATTTCTATGTCCATCCATTTGCATGCAAAATTCAAGATGTCATTGTTTTTTACCGAAGAGTAAAACTCTAATGTGTATATGTTCCACACCTTTTTCAACCATTCTTCTATTGAGGGGCACCTAGGCTGTTTCCAGGTTCTGGCTATTACAAATAGTGCTGCTATGAACATAGTTGAACAAATGCTTTTGTAGTATGCTAGGGAATCTCTAGGGTATATTCCCAAGAGTGGAATTGCTGGGTCCTGGGGGAGATTGACTCCCAGTTTCCTGAGAAACTGCCACACTGATTTCCACAGTGGCTGCACAAGTTTGCATTCCCACCAACAATGGATGAGTGTTCCCCTCACCCCACATCCTCTCCAGCATAGGCTATCATTGGTGTTTTTGACTTTAGCTATTCTGACAGGTGTAAGATGGTATCTCAAAGTGGTTTTGATTTGCATTTCCCTGATTGCTAAGGAGGTTGAGCATGACCTTAAGTGTCTTTTGGCCATTCGAAGATCATCTGTTGTGAATTCTCTGTTCAGTTCAGTACCCCATTTTTTAATTGGGTTAGTTAGAGTTTTAGTGCCTAGTTTCTTGAGTTCTTTGTATATTTTGGAGATCAGACCTTTGTCTGATGAGGGGTTGGTAAAGATCTTCTCCCAGTCAGAAGGCAGCCTTTTTGTCTTACTGACAGTGTCCTTTGCTTTACAGAAGCTTTTCAGTTTCAGTAGATCCCATTTATTCATTGTTTCTCTTATTGTCTGTGCAGCTGGGGTCCTGCTTAGGAAGAGGCCTCCGGTGCCTATATCTTGTAGACTACTTCCCACTTTCTCTTCTATTAGGTTCAAAGTGGATGGATTAATGTTGATGTCTTTAATCCATTTGGACCTGAGTTTTGTGCATGGTGATAGGTATGGATCTACTTTCATCCTTCTACAGGTTGACATCCAGTTATGCCAGCACCATTTGTTAAAGATGCTTTCCTTCTTCCATTGTATACCTTTAGCTCCCTTGTCAAAAATTAGGTGCTCATAGGTTTGTGGGTTAATATCCGGGTCTTCTATTCAATTCCAAAGGTCGATTTCTCTGTTCTTATGCCAATACCAAGCTGTTTTCAATACTGTAGCTCTGTAATAGAGTTTGAAGTCAGGGATAGTAATGCCTCCAGAAGTTCCTTTATTGTATACGATTGTTTTGGCTATCTTGGGTTTTTTGTTTTGCCATATAAACTTGATTATTGTTCTCTCAAGGTCTGTGAAGAAGTTTGATGGGATTTTGATGGGGATTGGATTGAATCTATAGATTGCTTTTGGTAGAATTGCCATTTTTACTATGTTGATTCTCCCAATCCAAGAGCATGGGAGGTCTTTCTATTTTCTAGTATCCTCCTTAATTTCTTTCTTCAAAGATTTAAAGTTCTTGTCAAATAGGTCTTTCACTTCCTTAGTTAGATTTACCCCAAGATATTTTATGCTATTTGTGGCTTTTGTGAAAGGTGATGTTTCTCTGATTTCCCTCTCTGCTTCTTTATCCTTTGTGTATAGGAGGGCAACCAATTTTTTGGAGTTTATCTTGTATCCTGCCACATTCCTAAAGGTGTTTATCAGCTGTAGGAGTTCTTTGGTTGAGTTTTTTGGGTCGCTTATGTATACTATCATAGCGTCTGTAAATAAAAAAGTTTATCTTCATCCTTTCCAATTCGAATCTCCTTGATCCCCTTATGTTGTCTTATTGCTTTTGCTAGAACTTCAGGCACTATATTGAAGAGATATGGAGAGAGTTGACAGCCATGTCGTGTTCCTGATTTTAGTGGAATGGCTTTGAGTTTCTCTCCATTCAATTTGATGTTAGCTGTTGGTTTGCTCTATATTGCTTTCATTATATTTAGGTGTGAGCCTTGTATCCCCAATCTCTCCAACACCTTTATCATAAAGGTGAGTTGAATTTTGTCAAATGCTTTTCCAGCATCCAATGAAATGATCATATGGTTTTTTCTTTCAGTTTATTTATATGATGTATTACATTGGTAGATTTGTGTATGTTGAACCAGCCCTGCATCTCTGGGATGAAGCCCACTTGATCATAATGGATAATTTTTCTAATGTGTTCTTGGATTCGGTTTGCCAGTATTTTATTGAGAATTTTCACGTCTATGTTCTTGAGTGAGATTGGCCTGTAATTCTCTTTCTTGATTGTGTCTTTGTGTGGTTTTGGTATCAGGGTAACTGCAGCTTCATAAAAAAGTTTGGCAATAACTCTTCTGTTTCTATATTTTGAAATGCATTAAGGAGTGTGGGTATTAGCTCTTCCTATAAATTCTGTTGGAATTCTGCATTGAAACCACAGCTTATCCAGTTATCTCCTTTGAGAAGTCATCCGGTCCAAAATACCCTAAGACAGTCAAATAATATAAATGACAACTTGTAGGTATGAGTATTCTAAAGGAAATCAAGCAAGTAATAGTATCTTATGGCTCACACTTACTTAGCATTTGTTTGGGAGAGGATTCAGGAATCAAGTAAGAGAACTGAATATCATACCAGGGTCAAGCAGGTCAAGAAAGAATCCTATATTGACCTTTTACAAAAACTAAGGTTTTACAAGTAGAAATAACAGACCCTGAAGAAAGACATATACTTTTAGAATCTCTGGCCTTTGAAATTTTCAATTTACAATGCACAAAGATTCTTGGGCCTTTGAAGATCAGATAGGAAGCAATAGGTGAACTAATCTTACATACAATAAATTTTGAGATATTAGAATATAGTACTGAGGTAATTTTCCAGAGAATGTTTTCCATAAAATCATAACACAAGATGGGTAAGTCCAGGTCCCACTGCCCCAGACCCTAAAGTCTGCTCCAGCCATACATCTCTCTCCAACATACAGAGCACTTATTTGGCAGTATGCTGGTTCCCTCACTGTCTGGCCAGAGGTTTTAGGCTTCCATTGGCCCATGTAAACTGATTCAGTGGGTATTCCAATTATGACCTTAATCCCTTTGCATGGATTCTCATGCACCCCATTCTTCAACTGTACTTTGGAAGCACAGAGCAGTGATAGTCTGTGGATCTCTGCATCTGCTTCCATCAGTTGCTGGATGCAGGTTCTATGATGACTTTTAAGATAGTCATCAATCCGACAACAAGGCAAAGGCTATTCAAGTACTCCCTCCCATAATACATAGGGTCTTAGTAGGGGGGTCATCCTTGTGAATTCCTGGGAATTCCTCCAATTCCATCTTTAGCTGTTCCCATAATGTTTCTGCCAATGACTAAAACTTTTCCCTTGCTCTCTGTCTCTTTCCATCCCCCATCTCAACATTCCCGTTCCTTCAAACTTTTTCCTCTTCTTTTCTCTCTTTGGCCTCAGTTTCTGCATTCCCTTTCACTGCACCCATATTTTCCCATTTTTCGCATTATATTTGTAATTTTCCCATTCCCATGGTTATCAATTTTTCCTCTTAATGTTCCCCTTATTACTTAGCTTCTCTATGGTCCTGAGCTAGAGGTTCCCTATTCTTTGCTTTGTTGTTTTTCTTCACCTATGATTTGGTACAAACCATCCTCATCATTCTGGTCTGAGTTACCTTAGTTAGGATAAATTTTTATAGATATTCATTTGCTTGCAATTTTAAGATGTCTTTGTTTTTACCACTGCGTAGGTCTCCATTGTTTAAATTTGCCCACATGTTTCATGCTTTTTTTGGCATGGATTTTCTTTCATGCTGCACTTATTACAATAAATGCTTAAGGATTATAGAAGAAAAAGCCAGAGATTTGCCCACTTGGTGACATTATTAAGTATTCTTAGGAAAAGATAATTTAACATTGATGTTTACAGAAGGCCATATCATATTTGGTGAGTAAATAGAATACAATGATCTTTCGAGTGGTTAACTGTGTGGTCTATTGTTTATACTCATTTTCCTAATTTTTTGCTTTTATGGTTACATTGAAATCTGAGATAGTCAGGTAGCAGTCTCAGTCAGGAATATGTTCATTTGAAAATTTGCAAACCTGGAAGTCATTTTTTAGAATACTTGTTTGTAAAGCAGGCATACTGGTATTGTACAATTCCAGGACATTAGAGAATTATGGTAACAGGAATTTAGATTTTTCTCCTCATTGGTCCATACTCCAAAAAAAATTGAATCATACTCAGTCAGCAAAGGCACACCCTTCTGCTGACTGAGGCAAGGAGAGCTTATAACAATTTCAGCATAGCAGGTCCTTACTAGTCATGCTCTGGCTATATTCCATTTCTAAGCTGCCCATCCCTTTAACATAAACCCACTTGAATAGCACAAAGTAGCAGTCAATGTTGATATATTTCATATCAGCCATTAGGCATGTGCCACTGTCACCAGAGATGGTTCCCGTGAATGTCACAAATATGGGTGCTGGATGTGTGAGGGAATGTTGTGTGAGAAGAAATACATACATTGCCTGGGTCACTTGGAACCATAGTATACAATAAGCAGATTTTTAAGAAAGACTCAAATACTTTCTGGATCTTGATACTGGTATAGAAAATTCATAATTTTCCTACAATTTCTTGGAACAGTATATTTATACAGTTGGGAATTTTGGGGACGATCTAATTGAGTAATTGTAATGCAAAAATTACTGTCTATAATGTGGATATACTACGTTGAAGAGACAAGAGGGAGACAAGAAAAGAAAGTGGTGAAACTGTGTTACTAGAAAACAATGGTGATGAGATTTGACTGGAACCTTAGTGATTGCAGATAAATTTTTGAAAGAAAGACAGCATTTGTGTGGATGCATTTGTGGTAGGATTTAAAGACTGCTACAAAGTTCATGGAAGGTATCCATCATAAAGCAATCTCCGGTGTTTTACCTTGGGTGACCGTTGTTTCACATGACTGAGTAATTTCCCATCTAGTTTCAGAAGTAACATTTCTCGTGAGTTTTTGCTGATGTACAAATATATAGGTATGAGAATATATGACTAGTAATCAGTTTTTTTATATGATTTTAACAGGAAGAAATTTTTTTTCTGCATAGTTTTGAAATCATTTTAGTCTCAGTTTCTAGTCAATTAAAGACATGTGGGGTATTCTTCCAAAACATGCTCTTATCATAATACTCTTGGTTATCTCATTGCACCCATGATTATTGCGCCACTTTGTTAAAAAAAATCTGAAGATTTTTCATGATCCTCACTTTTGTGCCATGTAGCACATTAGAGTGAGAAATTTTATTCCTGCTAATTTAAGCCACTATCATGCAGATTCAACTTCAATCATATCTCATGTATTCAATTCTTGTGAGACATCTAAGAGCAATTGAGAAATCTCTGTTTTATGAGAACATAAGAGTTAGGAAGATCAAAAATGGATGCTTTGCCTCATATTGGGAGGAGCAAATATATTTTTTAATGCTCTTTTCTCTAGAGTTTGGACTTATGGGAATGTCCTTGTCCAAGAAGCAAATCTGATAACAATGTATTAATACCTTTGTTTAAATATTCTCCAATTATTTCATAGTACAAGGGTTTACTTTTCCTAATATCTCATCAAATTTACTGTGATTTTTTCTGTTCCTTTAATATATTTATAAAAGTTTATGTATGAAAAATTATATATAGGTATATATATATGAGTTTCCTCATATATATATATATAATTTATTTATCAATTGGTACAATTACTTTACATAGTTTATAATTTTATGTGTAAGTGCAGTATTTATATTACTTCACAATTCTTCCTGCTATTTTCAATAAATTATCAGCATTAGAAAATGTCAAAATAAATATGGTAATTAGTAAAGCTATTTGACATTTTTCTGCAAGTGCAAATGTATACACAACTATCACAAACTGCATAAAAATCGGGTGATGTATGTAACCATTTTAGCCTATAATTTTGAAATTTAAATTAATCAAAAATATTGTACAGTGAAATCAGAGTTTTTTCTGTTTTCGCATAAAATTTTTATTCAAATCTTTTATGCCATGTGTGGCAATTTGAAAGGTTTACTCATCTGTGTCAGCATTACAACTTCAGATGTCATTGTGCTTACACTATTATTGATTTTTAACTGCATTCATTTAGTTTTATTGTTAGGGTTTTTATTTTCTAAACTAATTTTTTTCTTGATAATATGCTCTCCTGATGTAAAAGGTGATGTATGCTGTGACTTTGTTTTATTGCCATTAGCTAATTAAGAAAATGGCTTCAACCAAAGCCTTTACAGAGTAAAGCCAGGCTGAAGGAATGATAGAGAGAGTAGATAGATTCTGGGAGAAGCTATGTACCTAATGCTAGAGGAAATGCCTCCACTGCCACCTGAGGAAACTTTGCCAGTAATTTATGTAGTAACGAACAGATGTGATTTAGGTTTAGGATGCAACACATGTAAGGTAAGCAATTGTCCAAACAGTACTGCAAATAATTTAGTTTCTTAGTTATAATTTCAAGTCAGGGCGGCCATGAAATTAACTAGCAGCATGGTCAGCTATATCCACATAAAACCTGAGAATGCTTTAAAGGGAATGCTAGACAAAAAGGAAAGATTTATGTGTGGCTTTTTGATAGTAGCATTTTCTTGGGTAGTCTGTTTGCTAGTAGCAAGCAGAGGCATGATTTTTTTTTCAGAGAAGGCTTTCTGATTCATAGGTAGCAGCAAATACTTTAACACTCTATTAAGAAAGTTTCCTGGTTCATGCTAGTTGCATGATTAACTATGATTCTTTCTGGAGGTCTGGCTACAGAGCATTTAACTGGGGCTTATGAGAAGAGTGTTTCACCATACTTAATTGTAAAAAAAAAAAAAAAAAAAAAAAAAAAAAAAAAAAAAAAAAAAAAAACCTGATGAGACCCAAGCCCAGTTCTGGGTCAGAAAGAAAGGCTCTCAGAGGCAGTAAACATGCCTTCACCATGATAGACTGAGTGGAACTGACAGGCAAGGTGGCAGAGTTAGTCCTAGCCATGTCTACATATCATTTAAAAATGCTCCTGGTCAGAAAACAGTTAAGCTATAAAAAGAAATATCAGTTTGAAAATAAATAAAACAATGTCTTTAAATAGAGGGGACGGAGTATATATAGTAATAAAATAAATGAGTAAAGAAGAATAAGTCATGTAAAGATAGAAAATACACAGGGAGTCTGAATTATGTATATTAATGTGTCTTCTTTCATTTTTGACTGTTGTTGCATGGAGAGTGAGCCCTTTTTTTACATCCCAGCCGGCCATCTAGTTTTCACCTGAAATAATCACTCAAATCTGTATTCATTTAAACATTGCCTGCCCATTAGCTATAACTTCTTATTGGTAACGCTTGCATATTAGTTTAATCCATTTCTATTAAATCTGTCTATCGCCACGTGACTGTAGCTTACCAGCAAGATTCTAACCAGCATTGTCTCAGGCAGGAGATCCATGGCATCTCTCACTCTTTCCCTTTTCCCATAATTCAGTTCTGTCTACTCCCTGCCTACCTAAATTCTGCCCTAACAATTAGGCCAAGGCAGTTTCCTTATTCATTAGCAATGAATGCAACACAGAAACAGAAAGAACTATCACAACAGACTTTAAATGAGTTAAGTACAGAGGGAGGGGGATTTCATAATATGTGGTGCTATATATATGTTTTGAAGATATCTTGACTTCAAAATTTGGTTTTAGTTGTATATTATATTTGTATAAAATTCATTATATCTTATTATGTGTAATATTGAATTATACATCGACTGCACAAAAACCACACATATAAACAGATATAAAAACCAATCACAAAAAATAAGAAGACAGATACATAGGCAGCCCAGATTCACAATCAAATATCTCCAGACAAGAAGGAAGTTCTATATGTATATAGGCAGATTCGTCACAAAAACATCTGCTGGCTCCCTCAACTTGTCACATTTTGACAGTTTTGTAGGTTGTTAACTAGAGGCAAACCCAGGGTAAATTAAATTTTATCCTCTGTTCTCTGTCAACTGCTCAGATTCTTTTGTCAGAACGCGGAAAGGAGGGAGGCACAGATGACTCATCTGCTCTGGATGACATAATCATGTTAAATAGAGTCCTGTGCTTTCCTGTCCTCGGTTTGAAATCTCTCTCCTTATTGCTTCCTACATGGCATCAAAAGGTCTGCACTGAGGGATTTTGCCAGTGGGGCTTTGACTAAAGTCCTGCTAAAAGCTGGACTTTAGTCAAAGCCTCATAGAAAACAACACCAGAGAAGAAAATGTGTCCCAGAGAACTGTAGGATACAGAATAAATAGGAAAAGCAAGAAATTTGTGAGAAGAGTCACCCAATTCTGTTTGCAGTGCAGGAAATGTGCTCTAGTCTGAAGTCACTGATTCAGCCATAAAATCTGTGATTCCTAGGTGAGCCTTAGGTTGTGTATTTTCTGAAATGAAGATTTTCTTAAAATGTCTCTACCGGACAACAACAGGGTTGTGCTGATCTTATGCATCTTTGGAGGCCATACTCACTAAGATAATTACTATGTCGACAAATAGCCTCATGTACCTGGGAATATGAAAATTTCAAGTGTCTGATTCTCCCATCAGTATGCTGGGGTCCTGACATGACATTTATGAATGTGATACCAGGAAGCCACAATCAGCAGCACAGTATAACAAACAACCATCAGCAGGGAGAAATGTAAATTTTCAGGTAGATAGGCAGAATACAGACCCAAAAATTCCGATATGTGATCACATCCTAGTTAACTCACAATGATTTCTCCTTTTTGATAATTGGATTCTGGTCCTAGGTAAACTACATTTTTTCCTGTCGTCCACTTTACTTTCATTTTTTCTGTCAGAAGAAACATAGAGATCAGGGAAGAAATGCGTCAGCAGCTCTGATGTAGATCTCCAAGGTAACCACAGGCTTTGTTCCTATTGGTGGAATTGAGATGACCCTCCCCATTGTTCAGGGAAAAATTTGAATGCACACACTTCTTCAGTCAGAAACAAGGAGAGCTAACAATATTGCCAAGCCCTTCCTAGTCAGCCTCTGGTAATTTGCTAGTTCTCGGTTCCAAATGTTTTACCTGAACCTGGAATGTACACTGGCCCAGACCCGGCACACTGCTCTTGTCATCTTTATGAGAAAAAGGCCAGGTATATTAGCAGTTAGGTAATGGTTTATTCCTGCTTTTACAGTTTTGAGTCACTTGTTATTGTATGTGCATCAGGTCTATCCCTGTTTATGAAAATTCTCCTTCTCTTTAAACTTTTGGTACCACTTTCTGTGTTTTGATACACTGCAATATCTGCAAGGAAATATATCAATTCTGGTTTCAGTACCTGACAGCGACATGGGGAGTCATGCCCTTTACTCTATTCATGGAGGTTCATTGTGAAAATGGGTATGGCATTGCAGGTTTTCTTTTTATATAATAACTTAGAGTCATCGAAAATGTTATATAGTAAAATCTATAAGCACTTCTGTTTCAGTCACCAAAGACTCTGAATTTAGAATAAGGAAAAGAAGAGGAAACATATTTCTTATAATCATCTTGAATTTTAGGTTCTCACACGCTCAAATTTGTTGTTTTGGCTAAAAAGGTCTTTGTGTTTTTCCATATAAATTCTAATGTACTTGATGTTTTCATAATTTATGCCCATTCCTTATTAGAAAATCAGACAGCATAAGCTTTTGGGGAAATCAAGTGTTTATTGATGATGTGTGCTAGTATTACATACTTCAATTGAAAATAATTAACAGAATAGTTTTTTTGTTATTGTGTGTCTTGTTCTTATATGCTTTGAAAAAGTGCATATATTATCTTGTATATTCATCTCAGACTCTAAACCTGTATGTCTGCTAGTAATGTTGAGACTGGAAAACATTGGTATTTTAAAATCAAAAGACTCCACTTGAATCTGTCACAATATTTCTGCGATCCATAAAATATAAGTGTATGAAGCTTTCAAGTAGGTTTACAGACATGAAACATCAAAACATTGTACTACATAGCTTTTTATTTTCTATAGAAAAATCTTCCCTGCACATGCTATTTTCTTACTAGTATGAAAGAACATCTCTTATGAGGGTCAAATGATTCTCAGATATAAGAGTATATCAATATTACATTAGATGATGTAAGAATAAAATATTATTATTATAAAAGTCTGGCACAATTTTTGTCATAGATTCCTAGCCATTAAGGCTATTTGAGTTATTCTTTCCATCATATCGTCTTAATAACAATATTTACGTGATTTCTGTCCTGATTTTTTGACTTTTATGATGAAAATAATTCTGAAGACTTCTTACTATTTTCTCCTTTTGTCATGTAGCTAATAGGAGGATTAATCTGCAATCATAGAACAAAGAGTCAATCTGATTTATATTACTCATAACAGGAAATGTATTAACATTCTATACTGATCAATGTATGTAGAAATTTCCAAGGAAAGTTCTTTCCACTGTATTATCATTATAAGCATATGTTTGAAAGGATCTGTGAAAGTCTAGTTTTGTACCTATAACCATGACTGCACCCAATAAACAAATATAATGACAAACTATTTTGATCTGAGTGAGAAATAGCTGATATGCCTCAGCGTATAAGAAATTCAGCTTGACAATTTCTCTCCTAATATACTATGAAGCCTATATTACTTTCTAATATTTATATAAGTTTATGTATATGTACATGTATGAGATTGATTATGCATAAGTATATTTATATATACATATGCATGTATGTGTTTACTTTCTTAATGTAGTTTAGAATTTTACACATGAGTACTGTATTTATGTTATTTTACACTCAATTCTGTATTTTTTTCTTTAAAACTATATCTATACTAAAATTGTCAGAATAAGCCCTACAATATAACAAATTTTGCACTGCCCCTCAGGTAAATCAAATGAGACCCTATAGGGGTTAGTGACAACGGGATGCGACAAGAGACACAGGCATTGGAGACAAGACAGGATTCTGATCAATCTTGTTTATTCCAGGGAATAATATAGGGTAAGGGAAAGGAGCAAATTCTCCTTGTGTACATGGGCAACTAAGCAACACATTGGCAACCTTACCATGATCTAATTTTCAGGCTTAAAGTTCCTAACTCAACATAAAGAACAGTCACAATGTTCAGAACATGGGAACAATGGATCAATAACTTCTTGCAGAGTTAGTATTTGATAGATCGGAACAGAATGAGAAGCAAAGCATAACAGGTTGGGAGAAGCTGATTCAGGGAGCAGTAAGTCTCTCACCGGTTCCCCTTTTATTTTTGTTAATTTTAGACAGCTGAAAGTCACTTGAGGGGACTGTCCCCATCTTAGGTTGGGAAAAGCTCCTGTAGTCCAACCCTTAGTCATCAGAGGAAGACAGAACTGTTTTTGCTTCTGTTCCTGTCTTAGGTAGCATGCTTAAAATAGGTATACATCCTCTCATTACCTGTCTCTCACTAACCAGCCCATCACACCAAGTTTAAAGGCAATTATCTGTGGACCTCATGTGTGCATGATCTTACCAGTTAAACATTGTCATATTTTTTTAATGTTGGTCCTGTCTAATTATGATAATCGACCTGTATAGTTTAAATTTTTGTGTATACTTTACGTGTTAGTTGCCTCATGCAACTGTTGTTTCATCAGTGCCATCAACTTAGAATTAAAGATCCTAGCGAAACAAAATTAATAAGCCAAGCAAGGATGCTTACAAGGGAAGAAGGTAGGGGACACATTGCTAATGCCTCCATGGCATTCATAAGGAAAACAAAATAAAACTTTTAGTAGGGTTTTGGGTATTGGCCAAATTAAATAAAAATGCACTGAAATAAAGGAAAAGTATACAAATGCAAAGCACTTCCATCATTATGCCTGATGATGTGTGATGAACAGAACTCAAAGGCCACTTCTTTATAGGGTACAGATTCTGACAGAACATTTGAGAAATGGGCAGAGAAAGTATGTTTTCATCTATGCTTGGTCTACCAAGCAACTGTTTCCCAACTTCGTCTTATCTGTCTCAGGAGGACCCTGCACTCTAGGCCAATTGTGTTCCCAGAACTTCCTCCTTCCCCATTTTTAATTGATGCCAAAAGATATTATAAACATAAAATATGTAAATTTTTGCATACTTATTGGTTGAATAAAATATTGATACATAATCAAGAATAAAATAAATATAAAATGATTACAATAAGCATACAACTGGAGATATGAAGAATACTTTCTAAAAAACTTTTAGGATATGTAAATTTGTCAGCAAAAATTTGTGCAGTGGCGGAAGCATCCAAATCAGGAAATGATTTAGCAATTGTAAATCCTATATTATCATGTAAGTGATCATTGTGAGGTTCAGTAGAGATATTGTCCAAAAGATAAGCTTGAATAACCTTGCAATTATGTAAAGAATCTTTATAAGCCAAATTAGTAATGAAAAATGGTTGATTTCCAATCACATTGCAAGGTAATTTGTTCTTGTAATGATAAATATTTCTTTCCCAACTATCCCACAGTTTTCTTAAATACATCAGTCTCTGTCTGAAGCTGAGCACCTACTTGAGCTTGCTCTATCCAGAGTACATGAGAGTCTTTATGGCAATGTTCTACAAAGTGTTTTGTCTGCAAGGACATATGTAAAGCAATAATATCCACAGACTCAAAAGCAACAAGAGCAATAAGATTAAGAGTTACAGTTATAACTATATTGAACATGTGCTTTGTTCTTTTCAATATCTTTTTGAAGAATTCTACAATATTATCTAGAGAATTTTGAGCCCAAGAATGACCCAAGTATAAGGCAGCCAAATATGTGTATGCTGTTGTAATATCATAAGTGATGGATTATGAGGGTTAAACTTATCAGAGGTATTAATATATAAATGCAATTGACAATAATAACAATCAATTCCAGTTGTAGAATTAATTCTTCCAATGAAAAATACATGTGTTACTGGCAATCAAGCAGTAATATTAGTACTTTCAAATAAGGGAAATTTGTAAGTAGAAGCAGATACTACTGTTGCAAAAAATGAGCCATTTAAAAGCTGAACATGTTTTAAGGCAGGCACAATCTTATGAATTGCAGTAGGGGCTGTGAATAAGGCAATGCGATTATCACTGATTCCTCTATCTCCCTGTGCCAGAAGATGTCTTCCCGTTATCATTTCATTCTCGGCTCAATTCAACCTGGGAGCATTAAGCAAATTACAAGTGATAATATTCCATTCAGAACAAGTGTTATTAAATTGACCATATGCTCCGCAATGGATATATTTATTTTGAATTATTTTGCCAAATTTGCCCAAACAAATCTCCCAAATTAATGGCTGATATTTTAAAGCATAATATGTAATATATGGACATACAGGATATGATAATTTGTAATTTTCAATAATATTGTCCCATGTCTGATTAATGGTCCATGCTGAAAGTCTTTGAAGACAAGTATGAGATATGCCTATTTTAATACCACGTTGTAATAATGTAATCCCACTGATAAACAAGGACAATTTTCAAAGCTTATTTGCTTTCTATCATCCTTATAAGGAAAATTATAAGAGGTCCCATCAAAATTATACAGATAAGTCACGTCATTTCAAGGAGGAGTGACGATACTTTTGGTGATATACACTAAAACATCAGTATCTCCCCCAAAGACAGGCTTTATCCTAGGTGTACATGGGACATAAACACAATAACTGACTGCTGATCCCTGAACAGAAGAGACAATTAACAGAGCACATACGGCCAGAGAACAATATTTGGCTGTAACCGGTCTTTCGGACTGCTGGGCAATACTCTGACCATAGGGCACAAGAGATTTCACCTGACCCCAAGTTTGTGATCGTGGTGAAGATCAATGTTGTCGAGGTAGCTTCCAAGAACATAATTTTACCATGGACAATACTGGAATGTCTTCTTCAGGAGCTATAATTGTTACTCATCCTGCAGAGATATATTACGATACATTCTCCCTTTCTACATTAGCAATGCAGACTTCCATTCATTATCTTTGACAATTTTTCTGCTAGATCAACATTTGAAGTATAAGCAAAATATTTCTCTACCCTAGTTAGAATATCCCTTTGGGGCAGATTTGAGAAATTTAATATGAATTAATGTAAAGTTGCCCTAATGCTTCCAAATATCTCACATTAATTCCATACAAAAATCTTCCTTGTTTAAAATTTCAATTTGCTGTTTTAAAATGTAATGGACTTTAAAGTATGATTTGCTTATCAAAATAGAATTTTATATTAAACATATGGATGATTAGCAATAGTATGTAAATGTCCATGTTCCTCTTGAACAAAGGAAAAAGTTACCAATGATCCCTTAGAGCATTTCCAAATTTTCAAATGTCAGATCTCTAGACATTTTGCATGTGATCAGAGGTTATAAGCTATTCAAAAGGCATTTTGAATATGCTCTTTAACTAACTTCACTTTTGCCTGAGCTTCTTTGGTAAGAAACTGATTTGTCCATTTCCATACATTTTAAATCTTTTAAATTTTTATTTTCTTTTGGCAGATTATAATAAATGGTGGCCCATTGCTTGGATAATGGGCCAAGCAATGATTTATTATATCCTAACAATATGGAGTAGGCTCAATTGTTGCATTTGGCAAATTTTTCTCTTTGTCAATTATATATCTGCATTTTTAAAAAATGTAAGAGTAAATATTTACACATGTCTATGCATATGAAACCAATAATACCCCCAAAGAGCTAAATTTTGACAAATTATGTCATTTGAAGTAACTGGAAAATCACACATTTAACCTTGATATGTTGTACTCTTGTTAGTTGTGGTTTTGACAGTAATAGTTTCAGATGAGTATAAGTAGAAATTATAGCTATAATCATGGTTTAAGAGAATGACTTTCAGATCCTAATAGTGTAAACAGTTATTTAAGTGCTTTATTTTTAAGATAAACAGTAAAACTTAATTTTATTTCCTTCTATGTAGTTTTGTATGGGAGACTTCTGAATGTTGCTCTTATTTGATATATGTGTGGATTATATAACAACATCAAAGACATTGTAGTGATCCTACAGTTTTAGTTCAGGAGGCAGACAAAAATTGTAGAATCTGTAAAAATGCAAAAAATGGAATCAGAGGAAAGAAAGTGGTAGAGAAGTGAGTTTCATATAAAAACATCTTTGTCTACTCTAAATAATAACCCTTATGTTATATTCTGCTTTTATGTTAAAAATATTAACAGACTCCTAGAGGGCTCTGTCCATGAACTGGCAATTTCAAATATTAACAACTGGATCTATTTATAATATATAAGTGTGAAAAAAATCTAGTATACTAATATTATCATATTGTCCCAGGCCATGGAGCATATACAATGAATGAAGGAATCGCTAAGATTTTCTTGCCTGTTTTCAGAAATGTGTCACATTTCAAGGCTGTGGCCTGCTATTATACTAACACATACAGATAGTAATCGATTTATATTTATGTATATGTATACTTGTACTATTGAATTAAATTGTGTAAATTGCGTGAATTAATTGTGTAAATTGTTTCATTACAAAATCCAGAAAATGTTCTACTGTATTCTGAGAAGCATTATGAATTCAAAATATGAGAATGACTTATATTTTTATTAAATAATGAATTAATTTATTTATTTATTAAAAATTTCCACATCCTCCCTGTCTCCCTTTACCCTCCACTTCTACACCTCCCCTTCCCTCTCTAGTTCTAAGAGTAGTCAGAGTTCCCATCCCTGTGGGAAGTCCAAAGTCCTTCTCCCCCCATCCAGGTCTATAAAGGTTAGCATCTAAACAAACCAGGCTCCCACAAAGTCAGTCCATGAGGTAGAATCAAAACCCAGTGCCACTGTCCTTAGCTTCTCAGTCAGCCTTCATTGCCAGTCACATTCAGAGTGTCCAGTTTGATCACATGTTCCATCACTCCCTGTCCAGCTGGCCTTGGTGAGCTCCCATTAGATCAATCCCACCATCTCAGTGGGTAGAAACACCCCTCGTGGTCCTGACTTCCTTGCTCATTTTCTCCCTCCTTCTGCTCCTTATTTGGACCTTGGGAGCTCTGTCCAATGCTGCAATGTGGGACTCTGTCTCTATCTCCATCCATTGCCAGATGAAGTTTCTATGGTGATATGCAAGATATTCATCAGTGTGGCTATGGGACAAGTCCAGTTCAGATACCCTCTCCTCTACTGCCCAAGGAACAATCTGGGGACCTCTCTTTGAGCCTGGGAACCCCTCAAGACTAAAGTCTCCTTAAAACCCTAAAATGGCTCCCTTAATTAAGATATATAATTCCCTGCCCCCACACTCACCCTTCCTCCATCCCACCCATCCCATTCCCCCAAGCTCTCACGAATCCTCCCCTTTTCCCTTCTCTCTACCATCTCCCCTTACATCCACCCACAACCCCCTTGCACCCAAGTTTTGCCTGGCAATCTTTTCTACTTTCAATATCCAGGAGGATAACCATATGATTTTCTTTGGGTTCATTTTCTTATTTAGCTTCTCTAGGATCACGGATTACAGGCTCAATGTCATTTAATTATGGCTAAAATTCATTTATGAGTGAGTACATACCATATTTCTCTTTTAGGTGTGGGATATGTCACTCAGTAAGGTGTTTTCTATTTCCATCCATGTGCATGCAAAACTCAAGATGTCATTTTTTTTTATCGCTGAGTAAAACTCTAATGTGTATATGTTCCACGCCATTTTTAACGATTCTTCTATTGAGGGGAACCTAGGATTTTTCCAGGTTCTAGCTATTACAAATAGTGCTGCTATAAACATAGTTGAACAAATGCTTTTGTAGTATGATAGGACATCTCTTGGGTATATTCCCAAGAGTGGAATGGCTTATAATTTTTACTGAAATGATGAAAGGGCGAAAATAGATTTTCTCATGTATGCTAGCTTTGAAATGATGCCCATGTGCTAGAATAATGCCCCATATCAAAACACACACACACACACACACACACACACACACACACACACACACACACACAGACTTTTTTCCCTGAAGCCAGATGTCAGTGAAAAGAGAGAACAGATATAAGACCTGAGGATGAAGTACTGATATTGGTGATTGCAGAGAAAATCTAGTGAAGGCAATGTGGTGAATTTTATCAAAATTAAAGTGTTTATATAAAAATACCTGAAAACATTTTAAAGGAATTAGCGATTATTACTCTGAAATCAATGTCAAAACATGTACACATATGTAAAACACTAATAAAAGCTTGCATACAATTTTGAAATTTAGAAATATTAAATATATTTTGTTCTTTTTAAATTAAAACATCAAACTTTTGCAAAATTATCATGGCATTTCTAGATATCATATGTAATTTGTGCATTTCTGAATTGGGTTTTAAAATAACATCCCTATTTAAAAATTATCCTTATTATTTCATAATTTTTATTTAAAATTCATACATTTAAAATGTACTACAAATTCTATAATTCATATAATTATTAATTGCATTTTTAATATGACTTGGCCTATTAGAAAATGCCAGCAATAAGCTGGAATAAGCAGGCCAGAATCACAATCAGAAATATAAAGGTTGAAATGAAGTCTTTCCTATTGATAGCCAAGATGTAGACCCTAACAGTAAATAATTGTCACTCATAGTTATCATGGACTGTTGTTTATTTCTCCCTCTCATTAAGATGACCCATTTACAGGAATAAATTAAAATTTATTCTCTTGTTCACCCTCAGTTTGTCTGCTACTGCTATGGAAGAAGAAGCAAATTAGCAGCTACATTGAGCTCTCCAAGATGACCACAGAAATTGGCTGCACAGTTGAAACTGAGATCACTCTTCTAGTTGGTTCTTATTTCATGCTCAATTTGAATGCACACACTCCTGCTATCTAAGACCAAGAATGCTTATAAAAAGTTATCAGTAGTGGTTCTTACCAGTCTGGTTCTATCTTTATTCCAGGTCTCATTTGGAACTGGGTAAAACCAAAGCCTCAATGTACATTGGTCTAGACAGGGCAGCCTGCTCCTGACATGTACAGGAGTCCATAGAATTAGCAAAATCAGGACTTAACTTCACAAAACTATTCCATCTGTGTTTGACAACATTGGAGAATATATTCTATTAGCAACCCATTTTGGGGGCTTACAAAGATTTGTCCCAAAATCACAGTCTACAATAACTTGTATTACCAAACTAAAAATATTTTTTCTCTGTTTACATCATTTTCTCAGTTAAACATGGCAGAATTTCATAAGTTTCAATGTTTTTAAATGTTACGTCTCTTTTATCAGTTTTTTTTTATTTTAGTAACAATAAGACTGCAAAACTATAACTATGTATGCGTCAATTGTTTCAAAGACCTGAGCAGAAAAATACATATCTGAGTAAACACCAAATGCAAAAAGAAAAAAAAAATCTTTAATACTATGGAACAGAAGGAGACTGAGGACTGCTGGTACACTCATCCAAGGTTTCCCTGCAATACTGAAGCATCTGTCTTTAGATTACAGGCCCATAGTATCTCCCAGCCATTTCTGTAAAGGTGAATACTGCAGGACAGGCTAACATCATCTTGTCAAATTCCAACAGTCCACTTCTTTTGCTTCCTTCTTGCCAAATGAGGACAGCATACTCTCTGCAGTTGTGGAAGAAGCAGTTGCTTGCTTGGTGTCTAAAATTGCCACAGTGAATTCAAACTCCATATCGAGATTTCTTGATGTCCATCAGCTTCTCTGTAGTCATTGATGCTTCCAGATGCAGATGTATATCATTGTCATAAAATATCTTGAACTATTAAAATAGCCTAAATTCTATTTTCTTTAGATGTCTGATGTGTTTAGAGATCACCTATCTGCCAAAATTCATCCCTGAGTTATATAGAAAACATATCTAACATGAATACATTTCTGATTATTAGAGGTGGTTAACTACTACCTATGTTTCATAGTTTTCCAAAACAGCTTGTAATAGTATCATTCAAGGTATAGCATATTATACTACATTTTTAATGATTACATTGAAAAATAACTTAAACAAGATTAAAAACCTATGTAGAAAATGTTGCAAAAATAACACTGCATTTATATCAGTAAACAAAAATTCATAGTGAGTACACAATTTTATGTATGATCTTTTAAGTTTAAGCATAGAATAAGCACCCTAGCCTTTATCCTTTTATTCCTACCTCATCTACACCAGTATAAATGCTGTTGAAGCTGAGAATCTGAGCAATCTACCCACAATGATAGAAGAAATGATGAAATACCTTAGGTACAGCAATAAGAATCAGTAACTATTGGACAATTTCTTATGTATTTGTATATGAAATATATACAATGACTGTGTCACTTGGGATTATAGTATTCAAGAAGCAGAGATTTAAAAATGTCCTGAGTACTTCCTGGATCTTTAGATTGGTCTGGATAGGTCATGGTTTTGCTAAGATTTCTTGAAATAGTGTATATACACAGTTGGGATTCTATTGGAAGTTCTAATTCATTATTAATTTAGGAGGCCACTCATTCATTTTTCAGCAGTGCAGACTTACAAGATAACCACACAGAAACTGGATTAAATAAATCATTGCTTGGCCGGTTAACTCTAGTTTCTCATTGGCTAGCTGTTACATCTTATTTATACTGTTTTAAAAATTAATCTGTGTAACACAACATGGGTGCACTTACTGGCCATGTTCCTTCCAGCATCTATCTCTTGCAGAGAGGCTTTTCCTCCCTTTGCCTTATTTATCCCAGCATTCAATTCAGTTTTCCCGGTCTAGATCTTTTATTGCCCTATTATATGCCCAAAGCAGTTTCTATATTCATTAACCAATAAGATTAACACTTATACAGAAGGATTTCTCACATCATATTGCCCTTTCTGTTTAAATAAAAGAGAAGGCTTTAACATAGTAAAATTGCAATTAATGAAACAGGTATCAAGCAAGAATTACAGTATTATATTTATTTCTAATTAACCATTTAACATAGCAAAAAAATCTATAGCTATCTATTCTTTAACTCCATCAAATGGAGCCCAGAAGCTCACACCCAAAATAATCACACAAGCCCATATTATCCTAGCCCATTATCTTTAGCTTCCTATTTGCAAACTCTTACATCTTGATTTAACCCATTTCTATTAATATGTGCATTATGAGGTCATGACCTACCAGCAAAGTTTCAGCATGTCTGTCTAAAGTGGTGGCTCCACGGCTTCTTTTAAACTCCTCCTTTTTCAATAATTCAGTTTAGTTTTCCTCTCCTATTTCTGTTCCCCTATTGCTCTTCTATATACCCAAGACTGTTCCTTTATTAAACATTGATATTAACAGTATACAGAGGGAAATCCCATATCAATCAAATTTTCAAGAAGGATATATTACTTAAGTAAACAGGAAGTGCACTGCAAGCAAATTTTAAAACTCCAGAATTGACAAAGACATCTCATTTCCCCAATAATCACCCAGAGTTCTTGGTATGTTTGGAGCATCCATCTCTAGACTACATACCCGTAATATTTGGCAGTCTTTTCCACAAACAGGGAACAAAAAAATAAATACTTTTACCTATACGGCAGCTTGTCAGTAATTTTTTGTATGTCCTACAAAATGTATTGTAGACTGTTTTATGAAGCAGGAACCCCAAAGGACTCTCTCACCATTTGTAGGGAGCTTTAGCCATCATTTTCTCAATGAGTCCTTCAAGTTCAAGTTCAGTCAAACAGTTCAGGCAAGAGTAGTTTTTTTTTTTTTTTTTTGAAATAGCTAACCAACTCCATGAAGAGCCTTTTTGTTGACCATTTTTTTTGTAGTAGACTGGTGCTGCCATGTGTAGATGTGTCTCATTGTCATTAAGAGTCCTGGCTGAATAAAACAATTTTAAATCACATATCCTGTATTCTTTAAAGGGTTTGAAGAATACCTATCCATCTGAAATAGATCTCTGTATATCTTGAAAATCAACTAACATGACTACAAGCTTGACTATTTTAGATTACTATCTATTAACCAATATTTTTGACCATAAATGAATTAGTGACCCCTACAACAAATTATAATGTAAAAACTGTCTATAATGCAGACATGCAATGTTGAAGAGATAAAAGAATGGACAAGAACAGGGAGTGGTAAAATTGAATTACTAGAAAGCAAGGGTGGCAAGATATGAACGGATTGTTAGTCATCGCAGGAAAATTATTGAAAGAAAGAAAAGCTTTGTTTTAATGCCTTTGTGATCAGATTTAAAGATGGCTAGGAAATTCATCAAACGCATCCACCATTAAATACTCTAAAGGAAGACAAGATTATACTTTGTGTAGTCAAAGATCCAGTACTAGGCTGTTAAGTTTTAACTAGATCAGCCTAGGCACAAATTTGTTCGTATTGTATTATATGAAAAAATGAAGATTTAAAAACTCAATTGTATAATTAGGACCTATGTAGACAACAGGTAGGTATTCAAGAATTAGGAGCCTAAAGTCACCCATAGTGTGCATGAAGTGTCTAAAAGCTAGAGAAAGTAGGAGTACATTTACAGCTCATCTGGATACATAGATTTATTGCATCGCTGTAGACATTCCAGAGAAAAACTCTGTACTAAGATAAGAATTATTTCTAAGATTAACAAAAGTCAAACTTTAAAAACAAAATGCAGGTAAGCAGAAAGATCTAGCCTGATAAGTAATGTGGGTGTCCCCTCTGTATGCTCTGAATACCATTGTTGAATAAAGAAACTACTTTTGACCTATAGAAGGGCAGAACTTGAGTAGCCCCAGAAAACTAAATTGAGTGCTAGGAGAAACGAGGTAGAGTCACAGAAAAGTCTTGGTGCCCAGCGGGAACCACACGGAAATTTTCCCAGTAAGCCACAGTCACATGGCAATGCACAGATTTATGGAGATTGGATAATTATATGTAAGAGTTAGTCAATAAGAATCTAGAGTTAATGGGATGAGTAGTGATTTAAATAAAACAATTTCTGTGTGATTATTTCAGGTCTAAGAAGCTTGTAACCAAAAACTGGCCTTCTTTACAACAAATTGGTGCACCTGTGGCCAACTAGAATCCACTTAAAGTCTGAGAGACTGTGGAAAAGGATTCTAGACATAAAAGAACAGGGGTAATCAGGACTTCTTATTAGCCTTTCTTTTGTAGGTGGCTTGCAACAGCTCCTTTAAGAGCAGTTTTCCTGATACAGTAATAGCAGTTGGAAAGCCACACAATTTTGAAATCCAGGCATCCTGGGAAATGTCTATAGTGACATTTGGCTCTATCAAGAGACCAAGCATTTAAGTGGGTTTTGTAAGCACTATGTGACAAACTGCTTAATGGCTTGACATAGACTCACTGTATACTTGAAGTTAGGGTAATGTGCACACCTTTTAGATGAGTAGGGCATCCAGTGAATACTTTTATCTGTCTCAAAATTGTTATTCATAGTTCTTATGTATCTCAATATAAAATTGAGTATGAGCCAAGACATTAGATGTTTTTCAAAGATGTTTACCAAAATTGACCACTAATGTTCCAATAGGTGGATTCATACTGAATGACATACAAGTTGCTTAAATGAACTGAGTTGTCATTAAAGAGTTAAAAGTATACAATCTTCGAATGTAATAGTGATTTTGGAAATTGGGCAGTAGTTTTAAAATTGGGATGTGATGGATTTTTTTCCAAAATTATTGTATATTAATATAGAAGGAATTTTCAATGGTCCAAAGAGATACCAAAATGCCAATTGAGCAGGAATTATATGAGCAAGAGATGTTGAAGATCTTGAGAAACTTCAACCAAGAAGCTTCTTAAGACAGGACCAAGCTCTTGGGAAATCATGAACTCTATGTCAACTGCTATGAAGCCTGTATTTTACGGATCTAGCGTCACTGTTTGTGGGAGATAAATGTGTAACTTGGTCAATTTAAGGGGTTGGGACGGACAACAGGACTTATTTCTGGTACCAGAACTAATTTTGGGGCATAATTTCATAACTTTGGATGTCTAACTCATCTTGATATGGTAGGGTTTGAACTGCATCAGCTTAATATGCTAAGTTAAGTTGCCCCCGCCCCCAACCATGGGTGGCCTATCCTTTGGGTGGAATTTGTGAGGATGTACTGTGGAAAGGGAAGCATGTGGAAGAAGAATCTGTGGCAGAACTTTTTAGAGTGTGTAAAATGATTGAAAATTAAATAAAAAGAATGCAATTGCATAAATCCAATCTTATCAGTGAACCATTAATATTATCTCATTTAAATTAATAACCAACATTTTAAAAAAGACCAGCAGAGACATTGACACATGCATATTTATACACACAGCAGTATATCTAGAGTCTTTTTTGTCTGAACATTCTTTACTAAACAACTGTATTGTTCTTTTATTAGATGAGACAAATGTTTAACTACAATATTTGTTGCATTTGTAGTTGGCTCCTCACCTTTGGGTCCCTCAGAGACTAGCTTCGTGGTTGAGGTCTCAAGGAGCCATGATTATCACTGAACCTCTGGGAAATTCTTGGGTCCATTCTTACACTGAGAAGCATATATCCCATTGTTAATAAACCTTGTAAAGTATTTGGATGTAGGATAACTTAATGGAGTTATGCTCTTGGTAGTCACACGCACCCAGCTCATAAAACATCTTTTGAAGAGCAATTCCACTGTTTCATACTAGCATTGATCTTAGCTGAACAAAGACACTATTCAGAATCCACATTTAATTCAATTTTTTGATTGCTTAGAATCTTTTAGTTATATATTTTATTTTGTCTTATACTAATTAGTTCCCTACATCCGAATATCATTATTAGGCCGATTTATGTTTCCCACTAGACAGTTCCTCAGTAACCACAGAGAAAATTATTATTTATTCTAAACACTCAGGAAAAAGCTCAGTTTATTAATAACTTACATGTAAATATTTAAATCAATTATATTTCCTATATGTGCCCTGCCATGTGGATTACATCCACTTTCCACAACTTCTCATGATACTGATAATTCTCCATTTTCCTAACTACTTTTTGTCTGTTTCTTCAGCCAAAACTTATCCTACTTAAAAATTATTCTGTCAGAATATTTATTAAATAAATCAAAATGACGAGTATTCACACAATATAAAGAAATATTCTGTACCCTGTTCTTGATTAGTATGTACTCACTCCCTACTTATTACATTTTATTTATATTCTGTTGTAGAAATAAAATGCCCCTTTTGCTATCTGCTTGAGAAATTTTATGATTACATTTATTCATAATAGTGTTGGTATGTATTATTTAATATGCATTTTTAGCATAAAATATCTATGTTTTATTCCTTACATTTCTCACTTACTCAGCAGTGATTTCATCCTCAATGCTCATGTCTACAAACTGAAGAACAACCACAAGAACATGGATTTTAAACCTGCCCAGCTGATGTTTAATATCTTACCACAGACTGGGCTGTGATCTACACTTGCCTTAAAATATGGGATTAATAAACAGGCCCATTTTTTGGTCAGGCTGCCCCTCCTACCCAGTGACATGAAGTAAGCATATAAAGCAAATAATACAATTTCAAAGAGTAAAACCACTGTGACTTTAATTGTTTCCAAGGAGATAAAGAAAACCTAGTAAAAAGAAATATTTCAGTACTTATAATTTCTGTCTATGACTTGCAATTATTCAAAAGCCAAATCACATTTATGTAACACTAAGTTAAATGTAAATGTAATTTTTTGCTTGTTTATATATGATTTACCTGATACCTTTAAAAGACACATCACTAACACAGGAAATTTCATTATCAATTTATTTTATTTCATTTGAACATATCATAGTTGCATTTGTATATATATATATATATATATATATATATATATATATATATATATATATATATATATATTTGTTCACACTATATCTAGACTTTGCTAGATAGTCTTCCAGAGAATGGGTTCCCTAAAATCAGAACATGCAGGATGAATCAATCCTGGTCCCACGGCCACTGTATCCAAAGTCTGCCCCAGTCATCCAAATCTCCCTCACATTCAGAGTGCCTAGTTTTTTAGTATGCAAGTTCCCTTACTGTCAGACCAGAGGTTCTAGGCTACCATTAGCTCAGGTAAACTGTTTTAATGGGTTTTCCCATCATGACCTTGATCTCTTCCATGTATTATTCCTACTCCTATTCATTTTTTTTTCTTTTAGTAATTTTATTAAATTATAAAAAGTTTCCATTTACGCCCCTCCTCCCAACGCCCTCCCACTCCCCCCCTCCTCTCCTCCTCCCTCTTTGTCCCCAAGGGAAGTCAGGGTCTCCTGCCCTGTGGGAAGTCCAAGTTCCTCCCCCCTCACTCCAGGTCCAGGAAGGTGAGCATCCAAACAGACTGGATCCCAAAAATCCAGTATATGCAGAGGAAACCAGTCCCAGTGTCATTGTCAATGGCTTCTCGGAAAGACTGCAGGCCAGCCACATTCAGAAAATCCAACCACATTCAGAGAATCTGGTTGGATCACATGCTCGTTCAGTCACGGTCCATCTGGCCTTGGTAAACTCTCATTAGATCCGACCCCTTGTATCAGTGGGTGATAGTATCCCTCGCAGTCCTTCGTCATTTTCTTCCTCCTTTTGCTCCTCGTTTGGAACTTGGGGTGCTCAGTTCGGTGCTCCAACGCGGGCCTCCATCTGTATCGTCATCCAACGCCAGGTGAGGGATCTATGGTGATAAGCAAAATATTCATCAGTATGGTCACGGGCCAAGGCTGGTTCAGGCAACCCTCCTCTGTCCAGAGAACAATCTGGGGATCTCTCCTTGGACCTGGGATCCCATATATAATCAAGTTTCCTGTAAACTCTAATATGACTCCCTCAGTTGAAATATATTCTTCCCTGATCCCACATTCATCCTTCCTCCCTTCCCCCCATCCCGGTCAACTGAGCTTTCTCCATTCCTCCCCTACTCCCTTCTCTCTAACCCTCTCCCCTTCCAACAACCCTCCCACCACCCCCCCCCATGCACCCAAGGTTACCTGGGACTCTTGACTATTTCCTACCTCCTGGCGGATAGGTAAATAATCTTCATCAGGTTCGTCTTCTTATTTAGCTTCTCTAGGATCACGAATAATAGGCTCAAAGACCTTTAATTATGGTTAGAATCCACTTATGAGTGAATACATACCGTGTTCCTCTTTTTGGGTCTGGCTTACCTCACTCAGTAAAGCGTTTTCTATGTCCATCCATTTGCATGCAAAATTCAAGATGTCATTATTTTTTACCGCTGAGTAAAACTCTAATGTGTATATGATCCACACCTTTTTTAACCATTCTTCTATTGAGGGGCACCTAGGCTGTTTCCAGGTTCTGGCTATTACAAATAGTGCTGCTATGAACATAGTTGAACAAACGCTTTTGTAGTATGTTTGGGCATCTCTAGGGTATATTCCCAAGAGAGGAATTGCTGGGTCCTGAGGGAGGTTGACTCCCAGTTTCCTGAGAAACCGCCACACTGATTTCCAAAGTGGCTGCACAAGTTTGCATTCCCACCAACAATGGATGAGTGTTCCCCTCATTCCACATCCCCTCCAGCATAGGCTATCATTGGTGTTTTTAACTTTAGCTATTCTGACAGGTGTAAGATGGTATCTCAAAGTGGTTTTGATTTGCATTTCCCTGATCGCTAAGGAGGTTGAGCATGACCTTAAGTGTCTTCTGGCCATTCGAAGTTCATCTGTTGTGAATTCTCTGTTCAGATCAGTACCCCATTTTTTAATTGGGTTAATTAGAGTTTTAGTGCCTAGTTTCTTGAGTTCTTTGTATATTCTGGAGATCAGACCTTTGTCTGATGAGGGGTTGGTGAAGATCTTCTCCCAGTCAGAAGGCAGCCTTTTTGTCTTACTGACAGTGTCCTTTGCTTTACAGAAGCTTCTCAGTTTCAGTAGATCCCATTTATTCATTGTTTCTCTTATTGTCTGTGCTGCTGGGGTCCTACTTAGGAAGAGGACTCCTGTGCCTATATCTTGTAGACTACTTCCCACTTTCTCTTCTATCAGGTTCAGAGTGGACGGATTAATGTTGATGTCTTTAATCCATTTGGACTTGATTTTTGTGCATGGTGATAGATATGGATCTACTTTCATTTTTTTACAGGTTGACATCCAGTTATGCCAGCACCATTTGTTAAAGATGCTTTCCTTCTTCCATTGTATACCTTTAGCTCCCTTGTCGAGAATTAGGTGCTCATAGGTTTGTGGGTTAATATCCGGGTCTTCTATTCGATTCCAAAGGTCGATTTCTCTGTTCTTATGCCAATACCAAGCTGTTTTCAATACTGTAGCTCTATAATAGAGTTTGAAGTCAGGGATGGTAATGCCTCCTGAAGTTCCTTTATTGTATAAGATTGTTTTGGCTATCCTGGGTTTTTTGTTTTGCCATATAAACTTGATTATTGTTCTCTCAAGGTCTGTGAAGAAGTTTGATGGGATTTTGATGGGGATTGCATTGAATCTATAGATTGCTTTTGGTAGAATTGCCATTTTTACTATGTTGATTCTCCCAATCCAAGAGCAGGGGAGGTCTTTCCATTTTCTGGTATCCTCCTCAATTTCTTTCTTCAAAGACTTAAAGTTTTTGTCAAATAGGTCTTTCACTTCCTTGGTTAGAGTAACCCCAAGATATTTTATGCTATTTGTGGCTATCATGAAAGGTGATGTTTCTCTGATTTCCCTCTCTGCTTCTTTATCCTTTGTGTATAGGAAGGCCACTGATTTTTTGGAGTTGATCTTGTATCCTGCCACGTTACTAAAGGTGTTTATCAGCTGTAGGAGTTCTTTGATAGAGTTTTTGGGGTCACTTATGTAAACTATCATATCGTCAGCAAATAACGAAAGTTTGACTTCATCCTTTCCAATTTGAATCCCCTTGATCTCCTTATGTTGTCTTATTGCTATTGCTAGAACTTCAAGCACTATATTGAAGAGGTATGGAGAGAGTGGACAGCCTTGTCGCGTTCCTGATTTTAGTGGAAAGGCTTTGAGTTTCTCTCCATTCAGTTTGATGTTAGCTGTCGGCTTGGTGTATATTGCTTTTATTATATTTAGGTATGATCCTTGTATCCCCAGTCTCTCCAACACCTTTATCATAAATGGGTGTTGAATTTTGTCAAATGCTTTTTCAGCATCTAGTGAGATGATCATATGGTTTTTTTCTATCAGTTTATTTATATGATGGATTACATTGATAGATTTGCGAATGTTGAACCAGCCCTGCATCTCTGGAATGAAGCCGACTTGATCATAATGGATAATTTTTCTAATGTGCTCTTGGATACGGTTTGCCAGTATTTTATTGAGAATTTTTGCGTCAATGTTCCTGAGTGAGATTGGCCTGTAATTCTCTTTCTTGGTTGTGTCTTTGTGTGGTTTTGGTATTAGAGTAACTGTAGCTTCATAAAAGGAGTTAGGCAATGACTCTTCTGTTTCTATATTGTGGAATACGTCAAGGAGTATAGGTATTAGCTCTTCCTGGAAGTTCTGGTAGAATTCTGCATTGAAACCATCTGGTCCTGGGCTTTTTTTGGTAGGGAGATTTTTGATAACAGCTTCTAATTCTTCGCGACTAACAGGTCTATTTAGATTGTTCACCTGTTCTTGGTTCAACTTAGGTATATGGTACTTATCTAAAAAAATGTCCATTTCTTTTACATTTTCCAACTTTGTGGCATATAAACTTTCGTAGTAAGATCTAATGATTCTCTGAATTTCCTCTGTGTCTGTGGTTATGTCCCCCTTTTCATTTCTGATCCTATTAATTTGCACGTTCTCTCTCTGCCGTTTGATTAGTTTGGATAGGGGTTTGTCAATCTTGTTGATTTTCTCCAAGATGCAGCTTTTTGATTCATTGATTCTTTGGATTGTTTTCTCTGTTTCTATTTTGTTGATTTCAGCCCTCAGTTTGATTATTTCCAGTCTTCTACTCCTCCTGGGTGAATCAGCTTCTTTTTTTTCTAGAGCTTCCAAGTGTGCTGTTAGGTCTCCAATGTGTGCTTTCTCCGTTTTCTTTATTTGGGCACCTATTGCTATGAACTTTCCTCTTAGCACTGCTTTCATAGTGTCCCATAGGTTTGAGTATGTTGTGTCTTTGTTTTCATTAAATTCAAGGAAGTCTTTAATTTCTTTCTTAATTTCGTCCTTGACCCAGGGGTGATTTAGTAGTTGACTGTTCAACTTCCATGAGTTTGTTGACTTCCTGGGGTTAGCATTGTTGTTGAATTCTAATTTTAATCCATGGTGATCTGACAAGACACATGTGGTTACTAATATTTTTTTGTATCTGTGGAAGTTTGCTTTGTTACCGAGTATGTGGTCAATCTTCGAGAAGGTTCCATGAACTGCAGAGAAGAAGATATATTCTTTCCTATTTGGGTGGAGTGTTCTATAGATGTCTGTTAAGTCCATTTGATTCAATACCTCCAATAAATCTCTTAATTCTCTGTTTGGTTTCTGTGTGATTGACCTGTCCATTGGTGAGAGAGGAGTGTTGAAGTCTCCTACTATTAGTGTGTGTGGTTTGATGACTGCCTTGAGTTCTAGAAGAGTTTGTTTTATATAAGTGGGTGCCTTTATATTAGTGGCATAGATATTCAGGATTGAGACTTCTTCCTGATGAGTTGTTCCTGTTATGAGTATGAAATGTCCATCTCCATCTCTTCTGATTGATTTTAGTTTGAAGTCGATTTTGTTAGATATTAGAATGGCCACACCCGCTTGTTTCTTAGGTCCATTTGCTTGGAAAACCTTTTCCCAACCCTTTACTCTGAGTAGGTGTCTGTCTTTGTGGTTGAGGTGTGTTTCTTGTAAACAGCAGAATGTTGGATCCTGTTTTCGTATCCAATCTCTAAGTCTGTGCCTCTTTATAGGTGAATTGAGTCCATTGATATTAAGAGATATTAATGACCAGTGGTTGTTGACTCGAGTCATTTTTTTTTTTTTTTTTTAGGTTGTAGAGTGTATGTGTTTTGCTTCTTTGGGTTGTGCTAGTGAAGGGTCGCTAGATGTCTGAGTTATTGTAGTCAGTGTTGGCAATGTTGGATTCCTTGGGATGTAATTTTCCTTCTAATATTCTCTGTAAGGCTGGATTAGTAGTTACGTATTGTTTAAATTTGTTTTTATCCTGGAATATTTTGTTTTCTCCGTTGATAGTGAATGAAAGCTTGGCTGGGTATATTAATCTGGGCTTGCATCCGTGGTCCCTTAGTTTCTGCAGTACCTCTATCCAGGACCTTCTGGCTTTCATGGTTTCTATAGAGAAGTCTGGTGTAAGTCTGATAGGTTTACTTTTATAGGTTACTTGACCTTTTTCCTTTGCAGCTCTTAATATCCTTTCTTTAATCTGAATGCTTTGTGTTTTGATTATTATATGGCGAGGGGATGTTTTTTTCTGATCCAGTCTATTCGGTGTTCTGTATGCTTCTTGCACCTTCATAGGAATATCACTCTTTAGGATGGGAAAGTTTTCTTCTATAATTTTGTTGAATATATTTTCTGGACCTTTGGACTGCAATTCTTCTCCTTCTTCTACTCCTATTATTCTTAGATTTGGTTTTTTTATTATGTCCCATATTTCCTGAATGTTTTGTGATGTGAATTTGTTGGATTTGCTGTTTTCTTTGGTCAGGGCATTTATTTTCTCTATGGTGTCTTCATAATCTGAGATTCGTTCTTCTATCTCTTGTATTCTATTGGTTATGCTTGTTCCTGAAGTCTCTGTTTGTTTACCTAGATTTTCCATATCCAGCCGGTCCTCGGTTTGTGATTTCTTCACTGCCTCCATTTCAGTTTTCAATTCTTGAACTGATTCCATTACCTGTTTGATTATTTTTTCTTGGTTTCCCAGGGTATCATTTACGAATTTACTTATTTCTTCAAACTTTTTGTTATATTTGTCTTCCATTTCTTACTCATTTCTTCCATCTTTTTGTTATATTTCTCTTCTATTTCTTTAAGTGAGTTATTCATACCCTGTTTAAGAGACTCTATTGCTTTTATAATGACACTGTTTTCCACTTCTTCCGGTATAGGGTGTTCAAGTCCTTTTGTCATAAGATCGCTGGGATCTGGTGTTTTCGTGTTGTTTTTCAGATTGTTGGAGGAATTCTTGCCTTGGCGCCTGCCCATCTCTTCCTTCAGATGCTCTCCAATGGCTCTTCCCTCCGCTGGGTCTTTTGCTACTGGATTAATGCCCCTTGCTATCCAGGAATCACTTTGCCTGCAGCCTTAGGTTGCTGCAGGCAGGCTTTAGAACAAAGGGATTTCCGTCCCTTTGCACTCACGGCCTGTCCGTCCCGCGGTGCCCACCCCGGCTGAGATGGAGGAATTTAAGCCCCGAAAAAAGGAGAGGGGAGGGTATGGGTTCCAGGCAGAAAGCTGGGATGGTGTTGCAGGAGAGAGGGATTAGCTGGGGAAGCTGCCCCTTTGGAGTAGTCAGGGAGATAAGGGTGGCAGGAGTATTGTGTGTTCCCTAACCGGCCTTGTGTGGCGGTCAGGAACAATACACTTACCCCTCCACAGGAACAGAGCCCCTCGCTGGTCAGAGGTGCCCCTGCCTGCAGTCTTGGCTTGCTGCGGGCCGGCTTTTGGAACAAAGGGACTCCAGCCCCTTTGCACTCACCGCCAAACCTGGCCCGCGGTGCCCACCCTGGCTGAGATGGAGGAATTTAAGCCCCGAAAAAAGGAGAGGGGAGGGTATGGGTTCCAGGCAGAAAGCTGGGATGGCGTTGCAGGAGAGAGGGATTAGCTGGGGAAGCTGCCCCTTTGGAGTAGTCAGGGAGATAAGGGTGGCGGGAGTATTGTGTGTTCCCTAACCGGCCTTGTGTGGCGGTCAGGAACAATACACTTACCCCTCCACAGGAACAGAGCCCCTCGCTGGTCAGAGGTGCCCCTGCCTGCAGTCTTGGCTTGCTGCAGGCCGGCTTTTGGAACAAAGGGACTCCAGCCCCTTTGCACTCACCGCCAAACCTGGCCCGCGGTGCCCACCCTGGCTGAGATGGAGGAATTTAAGCCCCGAAAAAAGGAGAGGGGAGGGTATGGGTTCCAGGCAGAAAGCTGGGATGGTGTTGCAGGAGAGAGGGATTAGCTGGGGAAGCTGCCCCTTTGGAGTAGTCAGGGAGATAAGGGTGGCGGGAGTATTGTGTGTTCCCTAACCGGCCTTGTGTGGCGGTCAGGAACAATACACTTACCCCTCCACAGGAACAGAGCCCCTCGCTGGTCAGAGGTGCCCCTGCCTGCAGTCTTGGCTTGCTGCAGGCCGGCTTTTGGAACAAAGGGACTCCAGCCCCTTTGCACTCACCGCCTAACCTGGCCCGCGGTGCCCACCCCGGCTGAGATGGAGGAATTTAAGCCCCGAAAAAAGGAGCGGGGAGGGTATGGGTTCCAGGCAGAAAGCTGGGATGGTGTTGCAGGAGAGAGGGATGAGCTGGGGAAGCTGCCCCTTTGGAGTAGTCAGGGAGATAAGGGTGGCGGGAGTATTGTGTGTTCCCTAACCGGCCTTGTGTGGCGGTCAGGAACAATACACTTACCCCTCCACAGGAACAGAGCCCCTCGCTGGTCAGAGGTGCCCCTGCCTGCAGTCTTGGCTTGCTGCGGGCCGGCTTTTGGAACAAAGGGACTCCAGCCCCTTTGCACTCACCGCCAAACCTGGCCCGCGGTGCCCACCCTGGCTGAGATGGAGGAATTTAAGCCCCGAAAAAAGGAGAGGGGAGGGTATGGGTTCCAGGCAGAAAGCTGGGATGGCGTTGCAGGAGAGAGGGATTAGCTGGGGAAGCTGCCCCTTTGGAGTAGTCAGGGAGATAAGGGTGGCGGGAGTATTGTGTGTTCCCTAACCGGCCTTGTGTGGCGGTCAGGAACAATACACTTACCCCTCCACAGGAACAGAGCCCCTCGCTGGTCAGAGGTGCCCCTGCCTGCAGTCTTGGCTTGCTGCAGGCCGGCTTTTGGAACAAAGGGACTCCAGCCCCTTTGCACTCACCGCCAAACCTGGCCCGCGGTGCCCACCCTGGCTGAGATGGAGGAATTTAAGCCCCGAAAAAAGGAGAGGGGAGGGTATGGGTTCCAGGCAGAAAGCTGGGATGGTGTTGCAGGAGAGAGGGATTAGCTGGGGAAGCTGCCCCTTTGGAGTAGTCAGGGAGATAAGGGTGGCGGGAGTATTGTGTGTTCCCTAACCGGCCTTGTGTGGCGGTCAGGAACAATACACTTACCCCTCCACAGGAACAGAGCCCCTCGCTGGTCAGAGGTGCCCCTGCCTGCAGTCTTGGCTTGCTGCAGGCCGGCTTTTGGAACCTCCTACTCCTATTCTTCAACTGAACTTTAGGAACTCAGCGTTGTGATCAACTGTGGATCTCTACATCTGTTTCCATAATTTACTGGATTTAGGTTCAATGATGACATTTATGATAGTAATCAATCTGACAACAAAACAAGGGCTGTTCAAGTACCCTTTCCATTATTACATAGGGTCTTAGTTGTGGTCATCCTTGTGAATTACTCCAATTCTAAAGTTTAGCTATTCCTATAGTATTTCTTTCATTGAATAGAACTTTTTCTTTGCTCTCAGTTTCATTCCATCCCCTATCTAGACAATTCTGTTACTTCCAGTTCTTTCCACTCCATTTCTCTCTTTCTCCTTACAATCTGCATTCCTTTTCCACCAATACCCATACTTTCCCATTTTTTCATCATATTTGTCTTTTTGGCTCTTCCCAAGGTTATCATTTTTTTTTAATTTATGTTCACCTTATTACTTAGATTCTGTGGACTTTGGCTATTTGTTCCCTATCCTATGCTTTATAATAATTGTTCACCTATCCTTTAGTTCAAACCATCTTCATGTTTCTGGTCTCAGTTACCTCATTTCAGAGCCCACATTTTTTTTTATCTGCTTGTGGTCAATGGGAATGGATTTTCTTCCTTGTTATTCTGATTACATTAAACGCTTAAGGATTATAGAGGAAGAACACAGACATTTCCTCATATCTGGACATTATTATATGCAATTAAGAAAAGATAATTTGACATTGGTGTTTACAGAGGAACATATATTTGGTGAGTAAAAATAGTACAATGATTTTAGAGTGGTCAACTCTGTGATCTGTGATTTATACTCATCTTAATTTTTATGCCTTCGTGATTACATTGAAAGCTGAGACAGTCAGGTAGCAGTCTCAGTCAGGAATATATTCATTTAAAAATTTTTTAAACCTGCAATTCATTTTTAGAATATTGATTTTCTAATGCAGCCATGCTGGTATTATACAATTTCAGGATATTCGAGAAGTGTGGTATCAGAAAGTTTTCTGAGTATTCATAGCCAGTTAGGGTTGAATAGCACATTTCAGTCTCAGGAGGAAACCTATCTCAATTACACAAGTTTAAATAAATATCTGCATCACACCTCTATTTGATTAATATGTTAGCACTTTTGCCCCAATCAATTTCAAACAACTGGAACTAAATGCATAGTTCTTGTAGTATATCCAGTACTCAAAAGCAAAATATGCATAAAGAAAAGACAATGAAGCCAAACCCTTATTAGTGCAGCTATTTGTAGTATTGAGATAATAGAGTAAGAAATTTAGAATTATTATCAGCATAGCTTGCCATGTAGGAAAATTACATATCAATAGATGGTTTCTAATCAATTGTCCTACAACTTCCTTAAATATTTTGAATACATTAAATAAAGAAAAATTTGTTTAGATAATACTGATGATGACATTTTGAGAGAAATTCTAGTATTTGGAATCTATTGAATGTTTAAACAAATACTTATAAATTATATAAAGGGAATATTTTATATATATTAATTACATATGATAAGAAACACTATGAAAGTTGCTTCTTGCATAAGTGGGAGTGAAAATATATATAAGGACTTTAAACAGTCAAACATAAACATTAAGAATATAAATATATTTAAATTTCTTCCCATAAATGAATTAATTTGAATTTATTTTTTTATCATTAAGACACAGTGGCATATATTATTACAATCGGGTCGATTTACAACGGGACATGAAATCAACATTTCTTCCTACAATCCATCCATCTCCTTATACAACAGTTTTATGAAATTAGATATATTATATATTGTAATTTAACTACATGAATCATTGTAATCATATATTATACTTAGATATAATACATATTACATGTATTATATATAAAATAATTAATTATAATTCAATCGCATAAATAAATACACATTAAAACAGACAAAAACAGATCACAAAGAATCTGAAGCCAGATGCACTTGACAGCGCAAACTCACAATAAAAAAACCGAAGATAGAAATGGAGGCTTTCGTGTATACAGCTAGATTCTAGGCAAAAGCAGCTGCACAGTTGCTGTGGCAACCAGTCATAATGAGCCAGGTTTGTCTGTTGTTAGCTGGAGACAAATCAAAGGGTAAATTACATTTTATCCTGTGTTCCCCTTTATATGGCTCTGCTACTTTTTAGAACACATAGGGAGGAGGGAGACACAGATGATTCATCAGCTCAGGATGAGATCATCATGGTAAATGCAGTCCTGTGCTTACTGGTCCTTGGTATGAGATCTCTCTTCTTATTGGTTCGTAGATGACATAAAATGGTCTGCACTGATGGATTTTGCCTGCCAGGCTCCTGGCTAAAATCCAGCTTTTAGCTGGAATTTAGTCAGGAGATTGGCGATAAACAAACTCAGAGATCAAAATCTGTTGCCGAGACCTGCAGGAGACAAAAGCAATAGATACCTAGTAGAAGCAAAAATTTCTGAGATTTCCCCATTCTTCTGCAAAGTGTCACCTGTTCCTGTTTGCAGTGCAGAAAATGTGCTTCAGTCTATGTAGCCACTGCTTTAGCCTTAATATCTGTGATTTCTTGATAAGACATTGATTATGCATTTTCTGTAATCAAATTTTACTTTGGGAGTCAATATCTGACAGAAACTGAGAATGTACTGATCTTATTCACCATTTGAGGACTCACTATAATAAATGATACGTTACAGAATAGTTTCAGGCATCTCTGATTATGAAAATTTCCAGTGGCAGATTCCACAATTAGTGTGTTTAGGGAACATGACACTGCATTTCTGAATGTGACAGCAGTAAGCTGCAGTTGGCAGTGAAGAATAATAATCAGCCCTCCACAGGCAGAAATGCTGGATTTCAGGAAGATAGGCAGGATACAGACCCAAGAAATGGGATATATGATGGACTCCTGATTAGCTTGCAGTGGTTTCCTCTTTGATGATTGGATTCTGTTCTGAGGTAAACTGATTTTTTTTTCACTATCATCCACTTTCATATTCATTTTTTTCTCCCTGACAGTATTGTAAATATTACAGTTTCTGATTTATTATTTCATGTCATGACATCAGGATACAAGCCATCAGCTTCTGCCAACAGATCTACATTTTATGATATGCTGTCTTCAGATAAGATATCCTTTTCTTCGGGATATAAATTGAATCTACACATGACATCAAGTATTCTTAAGTCCAAGAATAATGATTAGTATTATGTATTAATATAGTATAATTAGAAAAAAATACTGAAAATTTTTAGCTCTTTAAACAAAAGTGAACGAGTAGTATTGGAGTAAAATGAAGTTATTTTGACATATAAAGCTAATGGTTAACACTCCCGGGCTTATCAACCAACATGCTTACTCTCAACACTACAATGCTGTTGCTTTCTCATGAAGAAATCGTTTTTTATAATATTTTAACTTTTATTTTTATGGTCATATTCCAAATTTTCGAATTTTTCTTACCAAGTTATTTTTGTATTCTCCCATTTTTTCTTTTTCTAAGTTTTATTGTTGTTTGATTATTTTAAAATCAAGCACTCCAAAACAAAGACACAAATCTCTTCTGAAACGTAAGTGGTTATGATTAGAAGCTCTGTGCTAAACCCCAGGGTGAAAAAACTCCTATGATGTATGACATTTCTAATGCTGATCTGGTGGACAGTGGGCATGTGATGTCTAACCAGATTCCTGATTCCAGGATGCTTGCTTCTTTGAAGGGGAATCAAGTTCTAACAAATAGCAGCTATATCTAAGAAAGAGAGCATTTTGCAAATTGCAATTCAAGAGGTGAAGACTTTGAAATTAGTGAATTATCTGCAAATTGGGGAACATACATCCATATCCAAAGATGTGTGGATAAATTTGGACAGAAATGCTTTTCACAAACCAAAAATACCTCCAGCCATGTTAAGCTATTGAGACCTTAACTAGGTTACAAAGAATAATATTCAAATGATATGGGGTAGACATCTCATGGATGCCAGAACAGTATGACATATCCCTCTACAATAAGGCCAACTCCTCCCCCTGCATTTGAGTAGTGTTTGGTTATCCACTATGGGGAGCAGGTTACACAGCAGCAGCCCAACAGCATAGACAGACTGTTTTCTCTTCTCAGGAGTGACACATGCTCCTTTAGTCCCAGTCCACCTGGCCTTGGTGAGCTCCCATTATCAGTTCCACAGCAAACCTTGCAATCCTGACTTCCTTGCTCATATTCTCGCTCCTTCTGCTCTTCACCTGGACCTTGAGAGCTCAGTACAGTGCTCCAATGTGGGTCTCTGTCTCTATCTCCATCTATTGCCAGACGAAGGTTCTATGGTGACATGCAAGATATTCATCAGTGAGGCTGTAGGGTAAGGCCAGTTCAAGCACCCTCTCCTCTACTGCCCAAGGACCTTGCTGAGGACATCCCCATGGAGACCTGGAAACTCCTCTACAGCCAAGTCTGTTGACAACCCTAAAATGGCTCCCTTAATTAAGATATCTTCTTTCCTATTCCCATATCCACCCTTCCTCCATCTCAACCATTCCCATCCCCCAAGCTCTCCCCAATCCTCCCCTTCTTTCTTCTCATCCCTCATTCTCTCCACCCCATGCCCATTCCCATGCTTCCAATTTAAACAAATGTAGAACTATAAACAATAAGAACAGATATGAAGTATAAAAGTTGCAGTTACCAGAGAAGCCCTGTCTTGAAAAACCAAAAAAATTAGACTTATACCTATCATAATCAATATCAAGAAAGAAAAGTATCCTAAATATTTCAATAAATATTCTATCATAAGGAGTCTGAGATTTATATTAGTAATAGTTTGGCCAAGTCATGAGAGGAATGGAACTATGACTGTATAGTATTCAACACCATTGAAACCTTGAGAGGAAAATAATATTACTTTAGTAAACATAAAGGACAAAGTAGCAACTTTCAAATGTGCAATAAATGACAGAGACAAGTGGCTATGTAGACAATCACTCAAAGTCTCATTTTCAACACTCGAGCAAATATCATTTTCTATGACTTAGAGTCACTAACAGAGCATTTTCAGAGGCACGAAAAGTTTATATTCATCTTACCCTGTCTTGGCAAATTTTGGCAATCCCTTCTCTTTGATAACAATTGTCCAGTTCAGACATTGTGCATTGTTTCAGATTCAAGACATGGGGAGTTCTTTACCCAAAGGCCAGTTTTGACAAGCTCCATGTGGATATGTTCAGTGCCCCACATGCTCTGGGGAATAGACTGGTGCTGTCAAAAAATGAATGTTTGTTTCCCTTATGTTCCCCTTCTTACTTAGCTTGTCTGGGTTCATGGGATATAGGTTTCCTACTCTGCGTTTTATTAGGTGTTCACCTATGATTGGGTACATACCATCCTCATCATTCTGGTCTGTGTTACCTCACTCAGAATGATATTTTCTAGTTTCATTATATGCCTGCATATTTCAAAGTGTCATTATCTTTACCACTGAGGAGTACCCCATTGGTCAAACATACCCAAAATTTTGTATTCAATTATGTTCGTTGGGCATGGATCCTCCATGCTGTTCTAACTATTCTATATACATTAGGATGATAGTGGAACCCAGACATTTGCCAATTTTTTTTACAATATCATCTGCAATTCAGAAAAGATAATTTAATATTGGTATTTACAGAACCATATCAAATTTGGTGAGTAAACTGAATACCATGATCTTTAGAGTAGTAAACAATGTAGTTTGTGTGTTACAGTCTTTATCTTATTTTATTGCTTTTATGGTTAAATTGTAAATGAGCAACATGCTCATTTGGAAACTGAGAAACCTAAAAGACATTTTCACAATACTCCTTTTCTAAAGCAAGCATGCTGGTATTATACAATTTCAGTATATTAGAGAAGTGTAGAAAGAGAAAGTTCTGAGAGTATTCATGCCCAGCTAGGCTAAAATGTCACATTACAATCAAAGTAGAAATCCAATCACATATATTCTAATTCTGATAAACATCTGCATGAAACAAATATTTGATTTATATAAAAGAACATTTGACTCAGTGAAATTTCAAAAGCTTAAACTAAACACATGTTTTTGTATTTTTTCCAGTGCTCAAATATCCTAGTATGCCTAATGGCAGGAAAAATGAAGCTTAACCTTATTAAAGGTGCTATTTAATGTATTTAAATAATTGAAAATGAAAGTCTTGCCATGAAATGTGCTATGTAACAATAGAAGGCTTGAAATTGGTGGACATACAATTTCCTTAAATAAAGTCTCTTTTATTAAACATTATATATATATATATATATGAGTTTTAATATTGATTATGATATTTAGAAAGAACCCCGAATGTTTTGAATTTTAATGTTATTTAAAATATATAATTATAAATTATTATTTAGAGAATATTTATGTATATTGATTGCATGTAAGAAGCAAAATATGAAGGCTGCATCATGCAAAGGTAATTGTGCAAAGAATTATAAGACTGAAAACAGGAAAATACAAATGTTAACAATTTAAATATATTTATTTTTTTCCTTAAATCAATTAAACTGAATTCATTTCTTTATCATTAAGACACTGTGGCGTACCATATTTCAGTTGGGTCTATATGGCAGAAGGTTTAAAATCTATATTTCTTTATACATCCACCCAATTTCTTGTATCACACTCTAATCAACTGAAATATATTAAGAAAAATAATATTGCATTATGTTTGTATACAATTTATAATATCATATTATATGTAACACATTTAATATAATTTGACTGCATAAAAAAACCACATGTAAAAACAGAGAAAAAAATCACAAAGAATCAGAAACCATATACACTTGGCAGCACAGATTCACAATCAAAAATCTCCAGACAGAAATGGAGGCTTCCTTGTGTATAGGTAGATTCGAGGCAAAAGCAGAGGCCGGCTCACTCAACCTGGCATATTTTTCCAGTTTCATTGGCTGTTAACTGGAGGTAAAATGAAGGGTAAATTACTTTTTATCCCGTGTTCCCAGTCAATTGCTCTGCTTCTTTTCACAATACATGGTAAGGAGGGAGACACAGATGACTCATCAGTTCTGGATGAGATCATCAAGTTAAATGCAGTCCTGTGCTTTCCGGTCCTTGGTTTGAGATCTCTCTCCTTATTGGTTCCTACATAGCATAAAAAGGTCTGCACTGAGGGATTTTGCCAGTGGGGCTTTGACTAAATTCCTGCTAAAAGCTGGACTTTAGTCAAAGCCTCGCAGTAAACAACACCAGAGATGAAAATTTGCCCCCAGAGACCTACAGGGGACAGAAGCAATAAGAAAAGCAAGGAGTTTGTGAGAAGAGTCACCCATTTCTCTTTGCAGTGCAGGAAATGTGCTCTAGTCTGAAGCCACTTATTCAGCCGTAAAATCTCCAATTCCTAGGTTAGTTTTAGATTATGTATTTTCTCAAATGATGCTTTTCTTTGAAAGTCTATACATGACAACACTGGAATGTACTGATCTTATTCGCCATTAGAGGCCTTTATAAGGTAATTGCTATGTTTACAAATAGCACCAGGCACCTGGGAACATGAAAATCTCAAGTGTAAGTTTCCCCTATTAAGTGTTTAGGAACTATGACATGGCATTTCTGAATGTGATACCAGTAATCTGCAATCGGCAGCACACTATCACAATCAGGCACCCGCAGGGAGGAATGGAAAATTTCAGGTAGAAAGGCAGGATACAGACCCAAGAAGTTGGATATGTGATCACCTTTTTCTTACATCATAATGATTTCCCTTATGATTATTGGATTCTTGTCCTAGGTAAATTACATTATGTCCTGCCATCTACTTCCACTTTCTTATTTTTCTGTCGGAGCAACACAGAGATGGGAGGGAGAAATGAATCAGCAGCTCTGATGCGAATCTCCATGGTTACCACAGGCTTGTTCCTATTGGCGGAATTGAGATCATTCTTCTCATTGTTCCGGGAAAAATTTGAATGCGCACAGTTCTTCAGAGGAGTCAGAGGCAAGGAGAGCTAACAATATCGTCAGCATAGCGGGTCCTTCCTAGTCAGGCTCTGACTATATGACAACTCTCAGCTGCAAATATTTATAACTGAAATTTGAATGTACATTGGCCCAGACATTGCAGACTGCTCTTGACAACTATATGAGAAAAATCCCAGAGTAATTACCAGTCAGGTACTGGTATATTCCTAGTATTACAGTTCGGGGTCACCTGTTATGGGTTGTGCCTCATGTTCGTCCCAGCTTCTAAAATATCTTCTTCTCTTTAAACTTGTGGCATTATTATCTCTTTCTTGAACACCGCAGTATCTTCAAAGAAATAATTCTCTCAAGGTTTCAGTATATGCCAGCATTAAGAGGAGTCATGCCCTTTCCTCTTTTCTCCAAGTTTCATTGTGAAAATTGGTATGACATCACACGTTTTTTTCATGAAAACAAAATTATAGAAAATATTATGCATTAACATATGAAAGCACTATGCTACTTGTCACCAAAGACTCTGAATTAGAATAAGGTACAAAAGAGGAAACCTACTTCTTATCATCCTATTGATTTTAAGGTTCTCAAAGTCTTAAATTGTCTGTATTGATTGACATAGTCTTTGTGTATTTGCATATAAATACTCTTGTACCTGATACTTTCTCACACTTTGCTCATTCTTAATTAGCAAATCAGACAACATGAGCATTTTGGAAATCCAGTGTAAATTGATGATGGCAGTGAGGTATTACATACTTCCCTTGAAAATAATTAAAACAATAAATATATTTGTTATTGTGTGTCATGTTTTAAATTCTTTGAAAAAGTTCAGAACTCATTTTGTACATTCATCTCATACCCGAAATGTGTACGTCTGCTAGTAATGTTGAAACTGGAAAACACTGGTACTTTGGAATCAAGAGCCTCCATTTCAATCTGTTACAATATTTCTGCCATCTTTAAAATATACATGTATGAGACTTCCAAATAGGTGTAAAGACATGAAACATCAAAACAGAGGACCACACAGGCTCTTATTTTCTATAGAAAGAACTTCCCAGCACTTCATTATGTTATTTTTCATCTATTGCCAAAGGGAAATCTCTGATGAGGGTCAAATGATGCTCAGATATATGAGCATATCAATATTTCATTAGAATCTTGGAGAATAAAATGTATTATTTTTATGTAAATCTGTCATCATTTTAGACTTAGATTCCTAGCCATTAACATTGTTTGAGTTATACCTTTCATCATATAGTCTTATACAAATACCAATTTAGCACTGACCTTTCCTAATTTAAAGTCCTATTAACATACTATACAGAAAAAAATGACCCTTTCTCTCTTAGGCTCCATTATTTGTCATTTGTTTTTCTGCTAAGTGTGTTATTTTTAGAGAGATTTCCACCCTTTCTGATATTTTAATAGGGATATTATTACCCTAAGCATTTTTCATTGTTTCTTTGATTTGATTTAATTTTAAATGGCATTTAAGTTTTCTAAAATTTTGCTCTATAATACCTTAACTTTATGCTTTAACTTTTTTTTTTATTTTTCCATTAAAAAATTACACCTCCACCTCTCCTCCCATTCCCCTCCTATTCTCCCACTCACCATCCTCCCTCCCCATCCTTACTTGAGAATGGGCAGAAAACCGTGCCCTGTGGGAAATCCAAGGTACTCTGCCCTACTTCCAGACTTAGGAAGCTGCGCATCCATATAGACTAAGGTCCCAATAAGCCATAACATGCAATAAAAACAAGTTCCAGTGCCTTTATCAATGACTTCTCACTCAGCCCCCTTTGTCATTCAGAGTCCCCTGTGAACCCATGCTCATTCAGTCTCAGTCCATCTGGATTGGTGAGCTCCCATTAGAACAGGTACACTGCCTCAACTGGTGGAACAACCCCTTGTGGTCCTGACTTCCTTTCTTATCTTCTACCGTCTTCTTCCCTTCAACTGGACCTTGGGAGCTCAGTCCATTGCTCTGATGAGGATCTCTGTCTCTTAACACCATCCATCACCAAACAAAGTTTCTATGGTGGTATATGTGATAATCATCAGTGTGATAGTGGGGCAAGGACAGTTGAGGCACCCTCTCCTCTGCTTCCTAAGGTCCTTGCTGGCGACATCCCCGTGGAAACCTGGGATCCCCCATAGACTCAAATCTCTATCAACACTAAAATACCTACCTTAATGTAGATATCTTCTTCCCTGATCCTATATACACCCTTCCTCCATTTCCACCCTCTCACTCCCCCAAGTTCTTTCTACTCCTTCCCTTCTCCCTTTTCTCTCCCCCTCTCCCCTTCCAGACCTCCACTCCCACCCCTACACCATACCCATGGTTCCAACTTTTATCTCTTTTTATTTGTTTCTGGAAGTTGTAGCCAGTGCTTTTTGTGGGTCTATACATAATATATTTAGGGCAGAGTTAGAAATTATATTCCTTCAGAAAAATTGCAGATGAAGTTTCTGATTGTGTTATCACTATCTCACCAACAATATAGAGTAGGTTTGATTGTTGCATTTGGCATATTTTTCTATCTGTCAATTATATATCTGCATTTCTAAAAATCTAAGAGTAAAAATTTAGACATGTCTATGCATATGAAACTAGTAATACCGTCTGAAGAGCTAAATTTAACAAATTATGACATTTGAGTTAGCTGAAGAAAAGATGTATTTACATTGATATGTTGTAGTCCTGTTTGCTGTGGGTTTGACCATAACATATTAGGATGATTATAAGTAAATTATAGCTATATAATGGTTTAAGAGATAATCTAAAATAGTCAGGTTTGTAGTCATGTCAGTTAGATTTCCCAGATCCATAAAGATACATTTAAGTTAGATAGGTATTCTTCGAATCTTTCAGAAAAATTTCAGAATATCGCATTTAATATGTTTAAAGTCAGGACTTTTCATGACAATGGGAAAAGTCTTCTCTTAGCTACTCCAAAAGGAAGATGGACATAGAAGATACTCCTTATGGACTTGGTTAGCCATTTGGGCAAAAAGCTGCTCTTGCCTGAAGGACTGAACTAGACATGCAGTATCCACAGAAAAATGACTGCTGAACTTGACTAAAGGTGAGATGATCCTTCAGGGCTCCTGCATCATGAAAGAGTCTGCTTGATATTTAAAGTTTACAGAAGATAGTGACTGAACTGTCTTTGAAATCTCCTACTTTGTAAAAAAGTCTACTGGATACTATGATCCTGTGGGCTGAAGATGGATAACCCTTTGGTACAGAAGAACTTTAGGTGACTTTTTAGTCAGCAAGATGTCTCTGTCAATTCTAGAGTTTTGGAAGTTGCTTACAATTAAAGTCCTGTTTACTTAGGTAATATTATATCCTTCTCAAGTCTTTGATGGAGTTGAAAAATTTGTACTTAGTAGTTTTCCTTACTTATGATAAAAGGTAAAGTAGATATCAATATTGTAACTATAATTCTTCCTTGATAACTGTTTTATTATATTTCTTTTATTTTTCTTTATTATATTTCTTTTATTTTCTTTATTATATTTCTTTATTATATTTTTCTTTAAAAAGAAAGGGGGAAATGGTATAGGAGGTCATTCGGTTTATGTATTGCTTTTATTGCTTAATGAATACAGAAACTGACTGGCCTTTTGATAGTGTTGAATTAAGGTAGGCAAGGAAAACAGAACTGAATGCTGGGAGGAAAAATACAGAGGAGAGATTGTCATGGAACTGTCAGAGTTAGACATACTGAATCTTTCCTGGTAAGCCAGTGCCACATGGCAATATACAGATTTATAGAAATTGGTTAAACCAAGATGTGAGAAATATGCCAATGTTAGGCTAAAGTAAATGTGCCAAGCAGTGTTTTAATTAATGTAATTTCTGTGTCCTTATTTTAGGACTAATCAATCCAGGTAGCTGTGATGAACAAGCAGTCTCTCTGGGCAACAACATATTAGAACATATTCATATATTTATTAATTGCATTTGTGAAATCTTACTTGGCCTATTAAAAATACCAACAACAATCTTCAATGTGTAGCATAGAATTGCAATCAGAAAAAAATGAAGCTAGAAATGAACACTTTCTTGTCAATAGCCAAGATGTAGATCCAAAGAGTAAATAATAGTCACTCATAGTTATCATGGACTGCTTTTTGTCCTTTCTCACTAAGAGGACCCATTTTCAGGAGTAAATTAAAATGTATTATTTTGTTCACCCTCAGTTTGTCTGATACTGCTATGACGGAAAAAGTGAATCAGCAGCTATGACTGATCTCTCCAAGATTACCACAGGAATTGGCTGCACTGTTGGAATTGAGATCACTCTTATAGTTGATTCTTATTTCATGCTCAATTTGAATGCCCACAATCCTTCAATCCAAGACCAATAATGCTTATATAAGAATTAGTAGTACTGGTTCTTACCAGTCAGGTTCTGTCTTTATTCCAATTGGTCTTAGGTATAATGAAAACCTCACTGTATATTAATCTAGACAACGCAGGCAGATCCTGACATATACAGGAACATGAAAATTTCATTGAAATAAGGAAAATCAGGACTTTCATTCACAAAAACTATTCCATCAGTGTTTGACAACATTGGAGTATGTATTCTATTATGCACTCCGTATTGTGACTACAAAGTTTTGTCCCAAAATCAAATTCTACAATAACTTGTATTAGCAAACTAAAAATATCTTTTCAGTTCTTACATCATTTTCTAAGTTAAATATGGTCTATGCCTTGTGTAGTCAAAGCTCCATTGTAATTTTATACTATGCTGCTGATTTTAGCATGATCAGCCTTGAAATAACCGTGTTCCTTATTGCATTGTATGAAACAACCAAAAGATGAAGAAATAAATTTTGTATGACTATGAACAATGTAGAAAACAGGTAGGTATACAAAAATTAGAAGACTAGACTAACCCATAGTGTGCATGAAATATCTTAAAGGTAGACAAATTAAGAGTACATTCATGGCTCATCTGGATATATAGGTTTATGGCATAGCTGTAGGCATTCTCAAGGATACACTCTGTACTAAGATAATTGTTTCTAAGATTTAAAAATGTCAAACTTTATAAAATAGACTACCGGTAAGCTGAACAATCTAATCTGATGTGTAATGGGAGTTTCCCTTCTGTATGCTGTGATTACCATGATTGAATAAAGAAACTGTGTTTGACCTATAAAAGGGCAGAACTTCGGTAGGCAGGGAAAATAAAATTGAATTCTTGGGGAAAGGAGAGAGTCAAAGAAAAGTCATGAGGTCCAGCTAGAGCCAGACAGAAAATTTCCCAGTAAGCAACTGTCACATGTTGATACAAAGATTAATGGAGATAGGCTAAATAAATATGTAAAAGCTAGTCAATAAGAAGCTAGAGCTAATGGACTGAGTAAAGTTTTAATAATTCGTATGGTTATTTTGGGTCTGAGAAGCTAGCAACCAACTAGTTGGTGTGCACATTGCCAACTTGCCCTATCATACTACAAAAGCATTTGTTCAACTATGTTCATAGCAGCACTATTTGTAAAAGCCAGAACCTGGGAACAAACTAGGTGTCCCTCAATAGAAGAATGGTTAAAGAAGGTGTGGAACATATACACGTTAGAGTTTTACTCAGTGGTAAAAAAACAATTACATCTTGAATTTTGCATGCAAATGGATAGAAATAGAAAACGCTTTACTGAGTGAGGTAATCCAGACCCAAAAAGAGGAATATGGTATGTACTCACTCCTAAGAGGATTCTAGCCATAATTAAAGGCCTTTGAGCCTATAATTCGAGAACCAAGAGAAGCTAAATAAGAAGGTGCACCTGAAGAAAATCATATAGTTATCCTCCTGGATATTGGAAACAGACAAGATTGCCAGGCAAACTTGGGTACACGGGGTGGAGGTGGTGGGAGGTGGAGGGGCAATGAATGTCAGGGAAGATGAGTAGAGAAAAGGGAGAAGGGGAGGATTCTGGATAGTTTGGGGGAATGGTATGGGTGGGATGGAGGAAGGATGGATATGGGAGCAGGGAAGTAAATATGTCAACTAAGGAAGCCATTTTATGGTTTGCAAAAGACATGATTCTATAGGGCTTCCCAGGTCCAAGGAGAGGTCCCCATTTATTCCCTGGGGGTCATTTCCATCACATTTTGAGTTGCAAGCATAAATAATTGTTTGGAAATTGGCATGTAATTTTATTCAAAATGCTCACTCTTGCTTGTTGGGAAACTTTTTTAAAGGTTTTCTAGAGACCTTTTGGGAGGTCTTGTTCCATAATACAATAGCCTGGAAACAATCCACAGGTTCACATCTTCTGTGGAAATAAAAGCAGGACATCTTTTCAAAAGTAACATATCCACCATGACATGATGCTGCACACCTTTAATCAGAGCACTTGGGACTTGGGAGTCAGACGCAGGTGGATCTCCATGCTTTTGAGTCCAGTCTGCTATACAAGACCTATTTCCAGGACAGACTGCAAAGCTACAGAGAAACCCTGTCTTGAAAAACCGAAAAATTAAAACCATATAGTTAGACTCAAATTTTGATGCTTTTAATATATATATTTTCATATCCCATAGGAGGCCCTGAAACAAATGTCCCTCTGTCATCAAAAAATTCAAAGAAATCACAGTAATAAACATAATTTATTCTCTTTGTTTACATTCTTTCTTTAAGTGGCTTATTTTTTATGAAATGACTTTATGATTTATTTTATTATCTTTACTCCATCAATCTAAAAAATCTCTATTGTTTGATGTTATATTTACTGTCTCTAAAAAGACTTTCCTTTTTTAAAATCTGTTTCTTTATATACCTGCTTATATAGATTTTATTCTTAAGTCTATATACATTTTTAAAACAACTATGACCTCTTCGGAGGTTTATTGTAAATGAATCTATCTTTATCACATATGTGTAATCATTTTTCACAGGAGATTTTTTTTATTTTTCATGTTTATTAGGTATGAAAAGATCATCCCAGCTCTTTTGTCTATTGAATACACCCAGTGCAAGACGTCAGAGGTATGTCCACCAACTCTGCAATCAATGATAAAGCCCTAGTTCTAGAATGCTTGAGGTATATGTGAACATAAAGCAATTTATAGCATACTGCTCACAAACACCATTTAAGTGTTCTGAAGCTGGACATTCTATAAGGTACAGAGCCATTTTTGCTTCCAGTGTGATCCAGTATGCTGTATCCTTAGTGAGTCATGTTTGTAGTCACTGTTAACAACAACAAAAAGCCTTTTTGAAAATTGTGCCTACCAAGAATCTGTAATTTTACTCCCCTTTGTGGGATTAAAATCCTTTCTAAAGCATTCTTAGTCTTTATGTTGATGCTCATTTTCAAACATTGGGCACCATGATGAAAGCAGAGACTCTGTTTATGTTTCCCATGCACCCAGACCCAAATAATCACACAGAAACTATAACCATAAGAACAGTGTTTGGTTAATGACTCAAGGTTATTTCAAGCTTGCTCTTACATCTTAAATTAACTTATTTCTGTTATAGCCACATGATTGTGTCTTAACGCCATATTTCTGCTTTAGTATCTACATGGCATCTCCTTGATACTGGCTATTCTTTCTCTATATCTCTGTTCAGATTTCCTGCATGATTATATTTGTCCCTGTCATAGGACAAAGCAGGTTCTCTATTAACCAATAGTAATAAAATATAGTCACTGCATACAGAATAGAATCTTACATCAAGAGATGAGTCAGAAACTCTGAGGGAAAGCACAAAATTTACCGTAGCATTTGTTGTCATTGATAGAATTGAGATCATTCTCTTTCTTTTTCATATTCCAACTATAACTTGAATGCTCACACTTGTCAATCACATACAAACACAGCTAATACAGTCATCAGTAGAGTGAGATTCTACCAGTCAGTCTCTGGCTATGTCCCACTTATCAGCTTCTTATGGCACTAAGCAAAACCTGTATGTACATTGTCCCAGGCAAGGCAGACTGTTCCTGACATCTGTATGAGACAGATCCCATGGAAATTATAGAAGGCAGGTATTTAAAAACAATATGCATGAGAGGGTTTAAATAATGTAAACATATGCCATGTTTAGCATCAATATTACATATGCTGTTGCTTCTTCTTACAACCTTCACTACTCATTTTTTTATTTTGTTTTGTTTTGGTCATACTTAATCATTGTCTTCTTCTTCCTTTTTTGTTTTTTTTTAAAGTAATTTTATTAAATTATAAAAGTTTCCATTTACGCCCCTCTTCCCAACACCCTGCCACTCCCCCCTTCCCTCTCCTCCTCCCTCTTTGTCCCTAAGGGCAGTCAGGGTTTCCTGCCCTGTGGGAAGTTCAAGTTCTGTCCCCCCTCCCTCCGGGTCCAGGAAGGTGAGTATCCAAACAGACTGGATCCAAAAATCCAGTATATGCAGAGGAAACTAGTCCCAGTGTCATTGTCAATGGCTTCTCAGAAAGACTCCTGGCCAGCCACATTCAGAGAATCCGGCCGCATTCAGAGAATCTGGTTGGATCACGTGCTCGTTCAGTCGCAGTCCAACTGCCCTTGGTAAACTCTCATTAGATCCGACCCCTTGTATCAGTGGGTGATAGCATCCCTCGCAGTCCTTCGTCATTTTCTTCGTCCTTCTGCTCCTCATTTGGACCTTGGGGGGCTCAGTCCAGTGCTCCAATGTGGGTCTCCGTCTGTATCGCCATCCATTGCCAGATGAAGGATCTATGGTGATAAGCAAAATATTCATCAGTATGGTTATGGGCCAAGGCCAGTTCAGGCACCCTCTCCTCTGACCATAGAACAATCTGGGAATCTCTCCTTGGACCTGGGATCCCATATATAATCAAGTTTCCTATAAACCCTAAAATGACTCCCTTAGTTGAAATATATTCTTCCCTGATCTCATATTCATCCTTCCTCCCTTCCCCCCATCACGGTCAACCAAGCTTTCTCCATTCCTCCCCTACTCCCTTCTCTCTAACCCTCTCCCCTTCCAACAACCCTCCCATCCCCCCCCCATGCACCCAAGGTTACCTGGGACTCTTGACTATTTCCTACCTCCTGGCGGATAGCTAAATAATCTTCATCAGGTTCGTCTTCTTATTTAGCTTCTCTAGGATCACGAATAATAGGCTCAAAGACCTTTAATTATGGTTAGAATCCACTTATGAGTGAATACATACCGTGTTCCTCTTTTTGGGTCTGGCTTACCTCACTCAGAAAAGCGATTTCTATGTCCATCCATTTGCATGCAAAATTCAAGATGTCAATATTTTTTACCGAAGAGTAAAATTCTAATCTGTATATGTTCCACACCTTTTTCAACCATTCTTCTACTGAGGGGCACCTAGGCTGTTTCCAGGTTCTGGCTATTACAAATAGTGCTGCTATGAACATAGTTGAACAAATGCTTTTGTAGTATGCTAGGGAATCTCTAGGGTATATTCCAAAGAGTGGAATTGCTGGGTCCTGAGGGAGATTGACTCCTGAGAAACCGCCACACTGATTTCCACAGTGGCTGCACAAGTTTGCATTCCCACCAACAATGGATGAGTGTTCCCCTCACCCCACATCCTCTCCAGCATAGGCTATCATTGGTGTTTTTGACTTTAGCTATTCTGACAGGTGTAAGATGGTATCTCAAAGTGGTTTTGATTTGCATTTCCCTGATCACTAAGGAGGTTGAGCATGATCTTAAGTGCCTTTTGGCCATTCAGAGTTCATCTGTTGTGAATTCTCTGTTCAGTTCAGTACCCAATTTTTTAATTGGATTAGTTAGAGTTTTAGTGCCTAGTTTCTTGAGTTCTTTGTATATTTTGGAGATCAGACCTTTGTCTGATGAGGGGTTGGTAAAGATCTTCTCCCAGTCAGAAGGCAGCCTTTTTGTCTTACTGACAGTGTCCTTTGCTTTACAGAAGCTTTTCAGTTTCAGTAGATCCCATTTATTCATTGTTTCTCTTATTGTCTTTGCAGCTGGGGTCCTGCTTAGGAAGAGGCTTCCGGTGCCTATATCTTGTAGACTACTTCCCACTTTCTCTTCTATCAGGTTCAAAGTGGACAGATTGATGTTGATGTCTTTAATCCATTTGGACTTGAGTTTTGTGCATGGTGATAGATATGGATCTATTTTCATTCTTCTACAGGTTGACATCCAGTTATGCCAGCACCATTTGTTAAAGACGCTTTCCTTCTTCCATTGTATACCTTTAGCACCCTTGTCGAAAATCAGGTGTTCATAGGTTTGAGGGTTAGTATCCGGGTCTTCTATTCGATTCCATAGGTCGACTTCTCTGTTTTTATGCCAATACCAAGCTGTTTTCAATACTGTAACTCTGTAATAGAGTTTGAAGTCAGGGATAGTATGCCTCCAGAAGTTCCTTTATTGTATAAGATTGTTTTGGCTATCCTGGGTTTTTTGCTTTTCCATATAAAATTGATTATTGTTCTCTCAAGGTCTGTGAAGAAGTTTGATGGGATTTTGATGGGGACTGCATTGAATCTATAGATTGCTTTTGGTAGAATTGCCATTTTTACTATGTTGATCCTCCCAATCCAAGAACAAGGGAGATCTTTCCATTTTCTGGTATCCTCCTCTATTTCTTTCTTCAAAGACTTAAAGTTCTTGTCAAGTAGGTCTTTCACTTCCTTGGTTAGAGTAACCCCAAGATATTTTATGCTATTTGTGGCTATCGTGAAAGGTGATGTTTCTCTGATTTCCCTCTCAGCTTCTTTATCCTTTGTGTATAGGAGGGCCACTGATTTTTTGGAGTTGACCTTGTATCCTGCCACGTTACTAAAGGTGTTTATCAGCTGTAGGAGTTCTTTGGTAGAGTTTTTGGGGTCACTTAAGTACACTAACATATTGTCAGCAAATAACGAAAGTTTAACTTCATCCTTTCCAATTCGAATACACTTGATCTCCTTATGTTGTCTTATTGCTATTGCTAGAACTTCAAGGACTATATTAAAAAGGTATGGAGAGAGTGGACAACCTTGTCGTGTTCCTGATTTTAGTGGAAAGGCTTTGAGTTTCTCTCCGTTCAATTTGATGTTAGCTGTCGGCTTGCTGTATATTGCTTTTATTATATTTAGGTATGATCCTTGTATCCCCAGTCTCTCCAACACCTTTATCATAAATGGGTGTTGAATTTTGTCAAATGCTTTTTCAGCATCCAATGAAATGATCATAAGGTTTTTTCTTTCAGTTTATTTATATGATTCATTACATTGATAGATTTGCATATGTTGAACCAGCCCTGCATCTCTGGGATGAAGCCTACTTGATCATAGTGAATAATTTTTCTAATGTGTTCTTGGATTCGGTTTGCCAGGATTTTATTGAGAATTTTCGCGTCGATGTTCATGAGTGAGATTGGCCTGTAATTCTCTTTCTTGGTTGTGTCTTTGTGTGGTTTTGGTATTAAGGTAACTGTAGCTTCATAAAAGGAGTTTGGCAATGACTCTCCTGTTTCTATATTATGGAATACGTTAAGGAGTATAGGAATTAGCTCTTCCTGGAAGTTCTGGTAGAATTCTGCATTGAAACCGTCTGGTCCTGGGCTTTTTTTGGCAGGGAGATTTCTGATAACAGCTTCTAATTCTTCGCGACTAACAGGTCTATTTAGATTGTTCACCTGGTCTTGGTTCAACTTTGGTATATGGTACTTATCTAAAAAAATGTCCATTTCTTTTGCATTTTCCAACTTTGTGGCATATAAACTTTCGTAGTAAGGTCTAATGATTCTCTGAATTTCCTCTGTGTCTGTGGTTATATCCCCCTTTTCATTTCTGATCCTATTAATTTGCAAGTTCTCTCTCTGCCGTTTGATTAGTTTGGATAGGGGTTTGTCAATCTTGTTGATTTTCTCCAAGAACCAGCTTTTTGATTCATTGATTCTTTGGATTGTTTTCTCTGTTTCTATTTTGTTGATTTCAGCCCTCAATTTGATTATTTCCAGTCTTCTACTCCTCCTGGGTGAATCAGCTTCTTTTTTTTCTAGAGCTTTCAAGTGTGCTGTTAGGTCTCCAATGTGTGCTTTCTCCGTTTTCTTTATTTGGGCACCTATTGCTATGAACTTTCATCTTAGCACTGCTTTCATAGTGTCCCATAGGTTTGAGTATGTTGTGTCTTTGTTTTAATTTTATTCAAGGTAGACTTTAATTTCTTTCTTAATTTCGTCCCTGACCCAGGGGTGATTTAGTAGTTGACTGTTCAACTTCCATGAGTTTGTTGACTTCCTGGGGGTACCATTGTTGTTGAATTCTAATTTTAATCCATGGTGATCTGAGAAGACACAGGTGGTTACTAATATTTTTTTGTATCTGTGGGAGTTTGCTTTGTTACTGAGCATGTGGTCAATCTTCGAGAAGGTTCCATGAACTTCAGAGAAGAAGGTATACTCTTTCCTATTTGGGTGGAGTGTTCTATAGATGTCTGTTAAGTTCATTTGATTCAATACCTCCAATAAATCTCTTAATTCTCTGTTTGGTTTCTGTGTGATTGACCTGTCCATTGGTGAGAGAGGAGTGTTGAAGTCTCCTACTATTAGCGTGTGTGGTTTGATGACTGCCTTGAGTTCTAGAAGAGTTTCTTTTACATATGTGGGTGCCTTTACACTAGGGGCATAGATATTCAGGATTGAGACTTCTTCCTGATGAGTTGTTCCTGTTATGAGTATGAAATGTCCATTTCCATCTCTTCTGATTGATTTTAGTTTGAAGTCGATTTTGTTAGATATTAGAATGGCCACACCCGCTTGTTTCTTATGTCCATTTGCTTGGAAAACCTTTTCCCAACCCTTTACTCTGAGTAGGTGTCTGTCTTTGTGGTTGAGGTGTGTTTCTTGTAAACAGCAGAATGTTGGATCCTGTTTTCGTAACCAATCTCTAAGTCTGTGCCTCTTTATAGGTGAATTGAGTCCGTTGATATTAAGCGATATTAATGACCATTGGTTGTTGACTCCAGTCATTTTTTTTTGGGGGGGGGGTAATAGAGTGTATGTGTTTTCCTTCTTTGAATTGTGCTAGTGAAGGGTCGCTAGATGTCTGAATTATTGTAGTCAGTGTTTTGCCAATGTTGGATTCCTTGGGATGTAATTTTCCTTCTAGTATTCTCTGTAAGTCTGGATTAGTAGTTACGTATTGTTTAAATTTGTTTTTATCCTGGAATATTTTGTTTTCTCCGTTGATAGTGAACGAAAGCTTGGCTGGGTAAAGTAGTCTGGGCTTGCATCCATGGTCCCTTAATTTCTGCAGTACCTCTCTCCAGGACCTTCTGGCTTTCATGGTTTCTATAGAGAAGTCTGGTGTAAGTCTGATAGGTTTACCTCTATAGATTACTTGACCTTTTTCCTTTGTAGCTCTTAATATCTTTTCTTTAATATGAATGCTTTGTGTCTTGATTATTATATAGCGAGGGGATGTTGTTTTCTGATCCAATCTATTCGGTGTTCTGTATGCTTCTTGCACCTTCATAGGAATATCCCTCTTTAGGATGGGAAAGTTTTCTTCTATAATTTTGTTGAATATATCTTCTGGACCTTTGATCTGCAATTCTTCTCCTTCTTCTACTCCTATTATTCTTAGATTTGGTTTTTTTATTATGTCCCATATTTCCTGAATGTTTTGTGATGAGAATTTGTTGGATTTACTGTTTTCTTTGGTCAGGGCGTTTATTTTCTTTATGGTGTCTTCATAATCTGAGATTCGTTCTTCTATCTCTTGTATTCTATTGGTTAAGCTTGATTCTGTAGTCTCCGCTCTTTTACCTAGGTTTTCGATATCCAGCCGGCCCTCGAATTGTGTTTTCCTCACTGCCTCCATTTCAGTTTTCAATTCTTGAACTGATTCCATTACCTGTTTGATTGTTTTTTCTTGGTTTCCCAGGGTATCATTTACGAATTTACTCATTTCTTCAACCTTTTTGTTATATTTGTCTTCCATTTCTTTACTCATTTCTTCCATCTTTTTGTCTTCTATTTCTTTAAGTGAGTTATTCATACCCTGTTTAAGAGACTCTATTGCTTTCATAATGACACTGTTTTCCACTTCTTCCGGAATAGGGCGTTCAATTCCTTCTGTCGTAAGATCGCTGGGATCTGGTGTTTTCCTGTTGTTTTTCAGATTGATGGAGGAATTTTTGCCTTGGCTCCTGCCCATCTCTTCCTTCAGATGCTCTCCAATGGCTCTTCCCTCCGCTGGGTCTTCTTCTACTGGATTAGTGTCCCTTGCTATCCAGGAATCACTTTGCCTGCAGTCTTAGCTCGCTGCAGGCAGGCTATTAGAACAAAGGGACTTCCTTCCCTTTGCACTCACCACCTGTCCCGACCCGCGGTGCCCACCCCGGCTGAGATAGAGGAATTTAAGCCCCGAAAAAGGGAAAGAGGACGGCAGGGGTTCGAGGCCGAAAGCTGGGATGGCGTAGCAGGAGAGAGGGATTAGCTGGGGGAAGCTGCCCCTTTGGAGCAGCCAGGGAGATAAGGATGGCGGGAATACCGTGTGTACCTAACCGGACTTGTATGGTGGTCAACACACTCACCCCTCCCTGGGCCGTGGTGCCCACCCCGGCTGAGATGGAGGAATTTAAGCCTCCTACAATCTTCACTACACATTTTTTTAAATTTTGTTTTGTTTTGGTCATACTTAATCATTGTCTTCTTCTTAGTGGTCAGTTTTTGCTCTCTTTTTTTCTTGTTCTATGTTGTGTACAATCTGTTCTATTTCTTTAAAAATAAGGACCCAAAAAACCCATCAAGATATCTTCTTAAACCTGAGGACTGACTGTGTACAAATTTATCCTAAACCTCTGGCTGAGGAAGCTTATATGACATAGCACATTTCCTATGTCAGCATATGCTCTCAAAGTCAAATGCCTGCAAACAGGATGCTGAACATCTAACTGCAAAGTCCATAGCAATAAAAAGCAGATATCCGGAAAAAGAGAGATCATTTTTTGCAAACTGTTATGCATAGGGAGAAGAATCTGAAATTATTGAATTCCATGTATATAAAAATGAATATTTTTCAAAGTAGTATGGATAATTTTGGTAGAAAGTACTTTTTAACTGAAAAAAGTATCTCCAAGATAGTTAAATTAAACCTTCTCTATAATTACAAATAAATTATAATATGAGATTCATGTGGACCTGTAATAGAAAGGAGAAATTTCAGTTACAGTTTTCCCCCTCAGTGAGAGACTAATTTTTGTCTGGAAAAGAGAAACTTTAACCTAGTTAAACTAATGCAACATTAACTAGTCTACAATGAAAATATAGTATTTCAAAGAGACTCACCTTCGCTCAGAATGTTATCAGATTTATTCATTGATTGTCAGGTAATTTCTGAGCCAGAACTGGTGACAGGGTATGGCTGTTCAGTATGAAAAAGAAACATGATCACAGTGACTAACACACAGATAAAATAAAAAGGTTTACAAATAGAAATTTTGGGATATTTTACAATTTTTTCCAGCAATGTATCATGAGATAATCATTACAGTTAATTGATCATAAAGAAACAATTTAATGTTGATATTTAAGTCTGAATGACTATTTTATAATTATTGTATGATTTTTACTATGTTTTTAGAGAACCTTTTTCTTGTTAGTGCTTCCTCCCTGTATGGCATTCACTTATTTTTATTTTAATTAAAGTGTTTTTTTGTTATTTTCCAACATGACTCCAACCTCTACTCTACCTCCTCTTCCACTGCTACGTTTGAACAAACTCTTACTATGTTTCTCTACTGTATGAAGGAGGCTTCTCATGGACACCAACAAAGCTTGGCATAATAACTTGCCATAGCAGCAAGCACCTCTCCCAATATTTAGGCAAAAAAAATGCAATCCAACATGAGGAACAGGTTTCAAAGTATCAGCCAAAGCCACAGGGACAAATCATTCCCTCACTGCCAGGTGTCCCACAAATAGATCAAGCATCACAACAGTGACAAATAAGCAGAGGAACTATGTAGGTCCCCTGAAGACACAGTAGTTGGTGGTATATCCCACAGTAATTTCTGAAAATCATTCAAAGTTTTTCATCTTTCTCTCTTAATTTCCAATTTCCGAGGCTTAGTTTCTTTTTGATAAAACATGTATCCCAAATATTCAAAAGATGGCTGTCTTTGTACTTTCACTGGGCAATTACTAACCCTGCAAGGACAGGATTCAGCTGAAGCTGACAATACATTACAAACAATCCTACTTCATTTATATGGGCAAGCAAGTCATCATCCTTAAAGGATAATATAAACTTGTGGAAACTGAAATGTAAGATTCTGTGTAGCCTGAGCCACAGATTTCTGGCATAATATAAAACATTTTGTCATACCCTGAGGCAAGATATTCTAATGATATCATCCAATTTGATTTTTGAAATTAACTGATAATACACTGAATGCATATCTTTGCCAATTTCAGTGAGCCCAGGGTATGGTAAAAACCAATCTTTAAAAACTAAAACAATATTATAGGTATCTTTTTTATGGATGAAACAGAAGGCAATGCAAGATGTAAAGCTCCCATTAACTCTCATTAATACTTCTTAAATTTTATATCAATCTCAAATTTTTAGAATTCTTTGTTGATGTGAACATCTTTTCTCCTGTAATGCAACAGTCATAGCTATCCACGGGCTCTATGAGTGTCCAATATATGAGGATATTCTAGTATAATCAGAAATATTACTCTTATTTCTAAATGGTCTCAAAGCAGACTTAAATACTACAATAATGTCATAAGCTAGCTTTACCTCTTAAACATCCAGTTTACGTCTCTCCAGTTAATCTGTTTGTTTACTGCATTATCCTGAAACAATTCATCAGGTCCCTGAATTAATTGACATATGTCTTCAGTCTGCTCTCCAGAAGACAAAAGTTTATTCCAGTCCTTCAAGACTTTGAAGTAACTTGGGCATATACTGCTATTTCAAAATTTAATTGCTGATTTCTTTTTCTAAGAATTCCCTCACTAGTAAGCATATGAAATGATAAGGGAATTTTTTGAATCCGATTTCTCTCATCTGTGACTCAACATTTTTCTTCATGTTTGATTTTTCACAAGAGATTGTCTCCATTTGACAGGCAAGCTTTGACCAGTTATTTCCATTTCCCATAGTGTAAGATTTTTTATTATTTATTTTTTATTTATTAAAAATTTCCACCTCTTCCCTGCCTCCCTTTTCCTTCCCCATCCCCACCTCCCCCTCCCTCTCTAGTCCTAAGAGCAGTCAGGATTCCCTGCCCCATGGGAAGTTCAAGTTCCTCCCCCATCCATCCAGGTCTATAAAGGTAAGAATCCAAACAAACCAGGCTCCCACAAACTCAGTCCATGCAGTAGAATCAAAATCCACTGCCATTGTCCTTGGCTTCTCAGTCAGCATTCATTGTCAGCCACATTCAGAGTGTCCAGTTTGATCACTTGCTACAACACTCCCAGTCCAACAGGTCTTGGTGAGTTTCAATTAGATCAGTCCCACCGTCTCAGTGGGTGGCCACACCCCTCGTGATCCTGACTTCCTTGATCATATTCTCCCTCCTTCTGATCCTCATTTGGACCGAGGGAGCTAATTGCCCCAATGTGGGTCTCTGTTTCTATCTCCATCCATCGCCAGATGAAGGTTCTATGGTGATATGCAAGATATTCATCAGTGTGGCTATTTGACAAGGCCAGTTCAGGCACCCTCTCCCCTGCTGCCCAAGGAACAATACAGGAACCTCTTCTTGGACCTGGGAACCCCTCTAGAGACAAGTCCCTAGCAAACCCTAAAATGGCTCCCTTAATTAAGATATTTACTTCCCTGCTCCCATATCCATCCTTCCTTCATCCTACCCATCCCATTCTCCCATTTTCTCCAATCTTCCCCTTCTCCCCTTCCTCTATCCATCTCCCCTTACACCCACCCCTCACCCCCTCCAACGCCATGCACCCAAGTTTTGCAAAAACCTATATTTCAGCAGCAGTTGCATCAAAGGAGAATTTGGGCCATACTGAGTTCAGGTTACTTTTAATTCTTTGAGCTGTTTGAATGGGCTCAGTGTACCTAAGTTAATATTTGTTCTGCACATATCTTTGCTCTATTGCTAATAACATTTGTACTTTCTGTCCTAGAATGTACCTTCTCTGAAACTAGGTTGCTTGAGAGATGCACAACAAATTCTAAGTGTTTGCACTACTCCATGAGGTCTCTCCATCATTGCTTGATCTAAATAAACCCTTGTGTAGGAAGAGGAGTGTTTTTTGGTAAGATGAGATTTACAAAGTTCCCAACTTCTGTGAAAGCAATATTGCTAAATTACTCAAGATTTTTAGTTCCTGCTAAATTTCTTCACCAGTTTCTACTTCTCAGCATTGCTCACCAGATGCAAAGACCTTGAGAACTGCCTGTTCTTGTTCTTTGCAGTTTCTACCCATACCAACTGCTATGAAGCCTTTATTCCTCTGATCTAGACTGACTGTTTGTGGGAGATAGATGTGTAACTTGATCAATTTAAGGGGGTGTGAGGGAGACCAGGACTCATTACTGGTAAAAGAATTTTTGAATGTCTAACTCATCTTGATATGGTAGTGTTTGAACTGCCTCAGCTTAATATGCCAAGGTATGTTGCCTCCGCATGGGTGGCCTATCCTTTGGGAGGAATTGATGAGAATGGATTGTAGGGAGTCAAGCATGGTGACAAAGAATCTGTGGGAGAACTTTATTTAGAATGTAAAATGATTAAAAAGTAAATAAAAAGAAAGCAATTACATAATCCTAGCTTATCAGTGATTCATAAATATTATCTCATTTAAATTCATAACTAACATTTATTAAAGACAAGCAGAGACATTTGCATGTGCATATGTATAAACATATAGCAGTCTGTCTAGAATCTTTTTTTTTGTCCCAAACATTCTGTACTAAATATCTGAATTGTTCTTTGATTAGATGAAACAAATGTTAAGCAAAGATTTTAGTTGCAATTTAACACTGCTCACAGTAAAGCATGCATTGTTGCATGGAATTGCTAACTGGCTCCTCATGTTTGGGTCCCTCAGAGACTAAATTCATGGTTGAGGTCTCAGGGAGCCATGAATATAACTGCACCTCTTGGATATTACTGGGTCCATTCTTACACTGAGTAGCATACAACCCATTGTTAATAAACCTTATAAAGTGTTTGAATGGAGTTGGATGGAGGACCACTTAATTGAGTCATACTCTTAGTACCAGCCCCGAGCTTATAAAACATCTCTTCAAGAGCCATTCCACTGTTTTCCACTAGCATTGATCTTAGCTGAACAAAGACACTATTCAGAATACATGTTTGATTCAATTTTTTGATTGCTTCAAAACTTTTATATATATATACATATATATGTATATGTATATATACATATATATATTTATTTATTTTAATTTGTCTTATTCTAATTAGGACCCACATCAGAATGTCATTAGTAGGCAGAGTTTTGTTTCCCACTAGACAGTTCCTGAGTAACCAAAGAGAAAATTATTATTTATTATAAACACTAGCATATAGCTCAAGTTATTACTAGCTAACATATACATTTCAAATTAATTATATTTCTTATTATGTGCTCTGCCATGTTGATTGGGACCTTTTCTCACTATAGTAAGTACATCTAATTCTAATTATGCCCTGTCTGGGTAAATATCTATTGCAATTTTACACTATGCTGCCAAATTTAACATGAACAGCCTAGGAATAGCCTCATTCCTTATTCTGTTGTATGAAACAACCAAGAGTTAAAGAACTGAAATTTTGTACAGTTAGGACCTATGTAGAAAATAGGTAGATATTCAAGAAGTAGAGGTCTAAAGTCGTCCCTGTCGTAGATTGATTGTTTTAAATGTAGACAATGTAGTACTTTCATGTCTCATCTGAATACATAGGTTTATGGCATAGCTGTAGGTATTCTCAAGGTTATTCTTTGTACTGATATAACAATTATCTAAGATATAAAAAATCAAACTACATAGAAAACCTTGATATAAGCTGAGGAATCTAAGCATCACATGCATAAGTAATTGATGGAAGAGGAGAGCAACCACATCCAAATCTATCAATTCATGCATTGGTGGTAGAAATAAGGTGTTCCATTGATGAGATCTAGGTGATGGATGTTGTTAGATTCAGGGAAAATTAATTTGAATTTTGCACGTTCTATCAAATGGAACATCATATTTTCATTTGCATATAACACTTATATGTCAGTGATATAAATGGTAACAATACATCAGAACTACACATCCTCCAGAAGACCATGCCTATATAAAACTTAGTTTGTAATTAGCTTTGAATATTCTCACACTTTCTCAGAATAGATGACAATGAAATTCATTTTCTTATTTCTAGAGTTTTGGAAGTTGCATACAATTAAATTTCTGTTAACTTAGGTAATATCATCTCCTTTTGGAGACACTGATGGAGTTGAAGAGTAAATTGTTATAATTATAGTTTTCCTTGGTAATAATAAAATATAAAGTAGATATAAATATCTTAACTGCTATTTTTATTAGATAACTGTTTCGTAATATGCAATTATAGTATGTTAAGTTTAAAATTTTCTCTTTCAAGAATGTGATTTGGGAGGTGATATATTCTGTGAATTTCTTTTATTGCCATTTGTAAATAAGGAAGCTAAATCATTCAATGTCTTAGCAGAGAAAAAGAAAGCCTGAAAGAGCTATATAGATAAAGTAGGAGGAGTCACTGAGAAGTCATGAAGCTGTTGCCAGAAACAGATGCCTTTCCTGGAGCCTGCTGAAATTTTCCAGTAAGCCATGACCACATGGTGGTCTACTAATTAGTAGAGATGGGTTAGTTTAGGATATGAGAGTTAGATAGCAATACTCTTAAGTTATTGGCCAGATAGTATGTAAATAATATAGTTTCTGATTGGTTATTTCATGTCAGGGCATTAGGATACAAGCCATTAGCTTCTGCCAACAGATCTACTCCTTATGATATGCTGTCTTCAAATAAGATATCCTTTTTGGGGGTTATAAATTGAGTCTACACATGACACGAAGTATTTTTAAGTCCAACAATAATGGTAAGTAGTATGTATTAATAAGGTGTAATTAGAAGAAACACTGCAAATTTTAATTCTGTGAACAAATGTGCATGAGTAATATTGTAGTAAAATGATGTTTTATGGCATAAAAAGCTAATGTTTAACATTCTAGTGTATATTAATCAGCATGCTTACCCTCAACATTACAATGCTCTTGTTTTCTCATAAAGACATCATTTGTTACAATATTTTATCTTTTTTATGTTATGGTCATACTTCAAATTTTGTAATTTTCCTTACCAAGTTATTTTTGTATTCCCCCATTTTTTTTCTTTCTCTACGTTTTATAGCTGTCTGATTATTTTAAAATCAAGCACTCCAAAACAAAGACACAAATCTCTTCTGAAACGTAAGTGGTGATGATAAAATCTCTATACTCTACCCCAGGATGAAGAAACTCCTATGATTTTTAACATTTCTTATGCTGATCTGGTTAACAGTGGACATGTGATCTCTAAACAGATGCCTGATTCTATGATGCTGGCTTCTTTAAAGGGGAGTCAAGTTCTAACAAAGAGCAGCTATATCTAAGAAAGAGAGCATGTTGCAAATTGCAGTGCAGGAGGTGAAGACTTTGAAATTAGTGAATTATCTGTAGATTGAGGAACATGCATCCATATCCAAAAATGTGTGCATAAATTCGGGCAGAAAATGCTTTTCATAAAACATAAATACCTCCAGACTTGTTAAGCTAAAGAAACCTTAACTATTTTACAAAGAATAATATTATGAGTTTGAAATGGATATCTATAGAAAGAAGCAATTTTAGTTAAATGGTTTCACCCTTAGATGAAGACTGATTTTGAGAAAAAAAGGAGAAACTTTCACCTAGTTAAGCTAATAAACATCAATTTACTTACAATGAAATCATAACTCTGATAAAACTCACCATTGCTCAGAATGGTTTCAAAGTCCTTTTGAGAATCACAGAATTCCTGAGGTGTAATAATCACAGGCTATGCCTGACTGACAGGAGTAAGAAACATGCCCACTGTCAATGACACAACAAAGCAGAGTAAAGCAAAGGTTGAGAGGTAGTAATTTGAAATTTTTATAAAATTTTTCAATATTTCTTCACAGAGCTAATCATTATTAATACTGGTTCATAAAAAGTAATTTAATTTAAATTTACAAGACATAATTGCTTTCTATTTTTATCTCATTTTTGTATTTTCTATTTTTAATCATCTGGTTTTAATTTGTGTTCTTTATATTTATGGCATGCAAATGACCTTTACATCTATTTATTTGATCATTCATTCATTTATTCATTTATGTAAATTTTTTGGCAAACCTGACAGCAGATTTCCCCTCCATTTCTTTACCAACTCCCTCCCTTAGCCCCTTTAATGTGCTCCTCCACAGTATTCACATAATATGTGGCATATCTCTCATGGATGCCAGAATAGCATGACATATCCCTCTACAATAAGGCCAACACCTCCCTCTGTATTTTGGCAGTGTAAGGCTATCCAGTATGAGGAGGATGTTATAGAGCAGTAGCCCAACAGCATGGACTAACACTTCTCCCATTGTCAGGGGTGACACAAGTAGACCATCTGCACGAAACCAGTATTTGATTAATATAAAAACACCTGCCCCAATGAAAATTCCAAAACTGAAACTAAATGTATTGCTTTTGTAGTTTATTCAGTACTCAAAGTCATAGTATGCCTATTGGCAGGACAAATGAAGCTGAACCCTTATTAAAAAGGCTATTTAATGTATTTAACTAATTGAAAAGGAAAGTTAAAATTGTAGTCAGGGTGGCTTGCCATGAAATGTGCTATGTGTTAATTGATGGGTTGAAATTGGTGGACATACAATTTTCTTACATAGATTTGCTTTTTATTAAAGATATATATGTGTGTGTGTATATGTATATATATGTATGAAGACATACATATATGTGTATGTATATACATGCACATATATATCAGTTATACTGGTGCTTATGAGAATTAGAGAGAACTGCTAATATTTTGAATCTACTTGTTCTTCAAAATATATACTTATAAATTATTGTTTAGAGAATATTTATATATATATATATATTGCATGTAAGAAAAAATATGAAAGCTTCTTCCTGCAATGATAAATGTGCAAACAACAATAATTATGAAAACAAGCAAACACAAACGTTAAAATTTCAAATACATGTAATCTTTTCCTGAAATAAATTAAACTGAAACCATTTCTTTACCATTAAGGAACTGTGGGCTACTAAATTCCAAGTGGGTCTATATGGGAGAGGGGTTCAAATCTCCATTTCTTTCTACAATCCACCCACTTCTTTGGACAGCACTCCAATCAACTTAAATATATTATGTAATACATTTCAACTACATGAAAAATTATCATTGCATTTTTATTTCTATGTAATTTATAATATCATATTATATATAACACATATAATTAGACTGCATAAAAAACACACGTAAAAACAGAGAAAAAATCACAAAGAATCACAAGCCAGATACACTTGGCAGCACAGATTCACAGTCAAAAATCTCCAGACAGGAATGGAGGCTTCCATGCGTATAGATAGATTCCAGGCAAAGCAGCTGCCAGCTCACGAAACCTGTCACACATTGCTAGTTTTGTCCACTGTTAACTGGAGGCAAAAAGCAGGGTAAATTACATTTCATCCTGTGTTCCCCTGTCAATTGCTCTGCTTCTTTTCACAATACAACATAAGGAGGGAGACACAGATGATTCATCAGCTCAGGATGGAATCATCAATTAGGAGCAGTCCTGTGCTTTCCGGTCTTTGATTAGAGATCTCTCTTCTTATTGGTTCCTACTGGGCATAAAAAGGTCCGCACTGAGGGATGTTGCCAGTGGGGCTTTGACTAAAGTCCTGCTAAAAGCTGGACTTTAGTCAAAGCCTCACTGTAAAAAACACCAGAGAAGAAAATGTGTCCCAGGGACCTGCAGGATACAGAAGCAATAGGAAAAACAAGGAATTTGTGAGAAGAGCCCTAATATCTGTGCTTTCTAGGTTAGCTTTAGATTGTATATTTTCTGAAATGATGATTTTCTTAGAAATCTATACATGACGATACTGGAATGTTCTGATCTTTGTGTCATAGGAGGTCCCACTAAGATAATTGCTATGTTGGCAAATAGCCTCAGGGACCTGGGAATCTGAAAATTTCAAGTGTAAGATTCCGCAATAAGTGTTTAGGACTCTAGCATGGAATTTCTGAATGTGATACCAGTAAGCTGCAATCGGCAGCACAGTATCACAATCAGCCACCGGCAGGGAGGAATGGAAAATTTCAGGTAGACAGGCAGGATACAGATCCAAGAAGTCGGATATTTGATTACCTCCTCATAATGTTTTCCCTTTTGAGAGTTGGATTTTGATCCTAGGTAAACTACATTATTTCCTGCCATCTACTTTCACTTTCATATTTTTCTGTCTCAGCAAACATTGAGACGGAGGGAGAAATGCGTCAGCAACTCTGACGCAGATCTCCAAGGTTACCAAAGACTTTGTTCCTACTGGTGGAATTGAGATCATTCTCTTCATTTTTCCGGGGAAATATGACTGCACACTCTTCTTCAGTCAGAGGCAAGGAGAGCTAATAATATTGTCAGCATAGCTGGTCCTTCCTAGTCAGGCTCTGGCTCTATGCCAGTTCTCAGATGCAAATATTTTTAACTGAAATCCAAATGTACATTGGTCCAGACATGGCAGACTGTTCTTGACAACTATATGAGAAAAATCCCAGTGTAATTAGCAGTCAGGTACTGGTCCATTCCCAGTTTTTTATTTTGGAGTCACCTGTTATGGTTTCTGCTTCATGTCTCTCCCTGCTTCTAAAACCTCTCTTTCTGTTTAAACTTGTGGCACTATTATCGCTTACATGAATACTGCAGTACCTATAAAGAAATAATTCCCTTAGGTTTTAGTTTATGTTAGGGTCAAGGGGAGTCACGCCTTTTTTCTTTCTGAGTTTCATTTTGAAAATTGGCATGACATTGCAAGGCTTTTTTTGTGAAAACAGAATCATTGAAAATATTATACAGTAACAAATGAAAGCACTCCCTATCTTTCACAAAGAGTCTGAATTAGAATAAGTTATACAAGAGGAAACCTACTTTTTATCATCCTATTGCTGTTAAGGTTCTCACAGTCTCAAATTTGCTGTTTTGATACACATAATCTTTTTGTATTTACATAAAAATTCTCTTGTTCGTTGTACTCTTTGCACATTACTAATTAGTAAATCAGGCAGCATGAGCTTTTTGGAAATCCAGTGTTTATTTTTAATGGTTTTGATGTATTACATACTTCCCTTGAAAATAATTAACACAATAGATATCTTTGTTATTGTGTGTCTTCTTTTATATTTTTGAAAAAGTACTGAAATTACCTTGTCCATTCATCTCAGACTCTAAATGCGTATATCTGCTAGTAATGTTGAGACTGGAAAAATGGGTACTTTGGAATCAAGAGCCTCCATTTCAATCTCTTCCAATATTTTGGCATCTTTAAAATATACATGTATGACTTCCAATTAGGTTTTAAAGATATGAAACATCATAACATAGGACCACACAGGCTCTTATTTTCTATAGAAAGACCTTCCCAGCACATCCTTATGTTATTTTCCAAATATGGCAAAGGAAAATCTCTGATGAGGGTCAAGTGATGCTCAGATATATGAGCATATCAATATTTCATTAGACTCAGGGAGAACCAAATGTATTATTTTATGTAAGCCTGTCATTATTGTACACTTAGATTCCTAGCCATTAAAGCTGTTAAATTTATACCTTCCATCATGTAGTCTTATAACAATATTTACTTGATTTCTTGATATTTTGGCCATTATGACAAATATATAGCTGAAGACTTCTTACTCTTTTCCTTTTTCAGGCATGTAGCTAATGTGAGTGAAGAATTTTGGTCATGCTAATTTCTGTCCCTCTCTCACCTTTCAGACCCACAACCCAAACCCTACCACCACTCCCAAGCTCCCAACTTCAATTGAAGGCCAGCTATGTCCATGTTGCTTTTAATTCTTTGAGTTGTTCAAATGGGCTCAGGGCACCTAATTTAGTATTTGTCCTGCACATATCTTTGCTCTATTGCTAATAGCATTTGTTTTTCTCTTCTCAGCTGGTACCTTCTTTGAAACTAGCTTGCTTGAGAGATAAACAACAAATTATGAGTGTCTTACTACTCCAGGAGGTCGGTGCATCATTGCTTGATCTAAACCAGCCCTTGTGTAGGAAGAGGATTGCTTTCCTGATGAGATTTACAGACTTTCCTAATTCTGTAAAGTGATATTGCTAAATCTCTTAAGGTTTAAGAGATTTAAACTTAGTTCCTGCTTAATTTTCCACCATTTTCTAATTCTCAGTAGAAAATGAAATGCTCCTGCTTCCTCACCAAGAGCAAAGGACTTGAGACCTCCTTATTCTTTTTATTAGTGGCTTCTTCCTACACCTCTCTAGGCACAGGCTGATCATAATCAATCTGTACTATAAATGTTCCCTCATCTAACAGCTCCTGTAGTGCATAGGAGGGTTCTTTTCCACTTTTGATCAATGCAAGGGAAACTACTTTTTACTATCATGGTGCAAATCCAAACTCACCCTTATAAGCTGCCACTAATTAGAGAATACTTTGTGCTGACTCCAGGTTATAATGGTCTTGGATTTTCACCTCATTTTTTCTGTTTCCAAGATCCTTGGGACATCAAAGACAGAGTTGCTCTATCAATTCTAAAATTTCTCTTCTTGAAATTGTTATACATGAGCTGCTCTAGCTTTTAAAATATCTCTAAGTGGATTTGGGGAGCTCAGTCCAATGTTCCAAAGTGGGTCTCTGACTCTATCTCCATCTGTAGTTGGACGGAGGTTCCCTGGTGATATTCAAGATAAACATCAGTATGACTATGGACAAGGCCAGTTTGGGCACCCTCTCCTTCATTGCCCAGCGTTCTAGCTGATGAAATCACCATGGACACCTGGGAACCCATCTAGAGCCAAGTGTCTTGCCAACCCCAAAATGGTTCCCTTAATTAAGATATCTTCTTGCCTGCTCCCATATCCGTCGATCCTACATCTTAAACATCCCACTTTTCCAAGCATTCCCCAGCCCCCCATTCTCACTTCTCTCCCCTTTTCCCATCCCCCACTACCATGCTCCCAACTTTTGCCTGGCAATCTTCTCTGCTACCTATTTTCAGGAGGATATATATGTTTTTCTTTGGGTTTACCTTATTATTTAGCTTCTGTAGGATCATGAACTATAGGCCCAATGTCCATTGTTTATGGCTAGCATCCACTTATGAGTGAGTACATATACAATGTTCATATTTTTGAGTCTGGGTTATCTCACTCAGGATAGTGTTTTCTATTTTCAAACATTTGCATGTAAAATTCAATCTGTCATTGCTTTTACCGCTGAATAGTCCTCTAATATGTAGACGTGCCACATATTCTTTTTAAATTCTTCCATTGAGTGGCATATCTAGGTTGTTTCCAGGTTTTGACTATTACAAATAATACTGCTATAAACATAGTTGAACAAATGCTTTTGTTGTATGATTGGGCATCTCTTGAGTATATTCTCAAGAGTGGTATTGCTGGATCCTGAGGTAGGTTGATTAGCAAATTTCTGAGAAACTGCCACACTGATTTCCAAAATGTTGTACAAGTTTACATTCCCATCAGCAATGGTTGAGTGGTCCTGCATATTCTATATAGGCTATCATTGGTGTTTTTTATTTCATCCATTCTGACAGGTGTAAAATGTTATCTCAAATTTGTTTTCATTTGCATTTCTGTTCTTCATAGTTTAAATGTGCTCACATTTTTTAAATCTATTTTTGGTCAATGGGCATGGTTTTTCTTCCATGTTGTTCTTATTACATCAAACGCTTAAGGATTATATAGGAAGAACACAGACATTTGCGCATTTCTGGACATTATTATCTACAATTAAGAAAAGGTAATTTAACATTGCTTTTTATAGAGGACCATATCAAATTTGGTGAGTAAGAATAATACAATGATCTTTTGAGTGGTCAATTCTGTAGTCGGTGATTTATGCTTATTTTAATTTTTAAGCCTTCATGGTTACACTGAAAGGTGAGACCGCCAGGTAGCAGTCTCAGACAGGAACTTTCTAATTTGGAAATTTGTAAACCTGCAATTCATTTTTATAATACTGATTTTCCAAGCAGGCATGCTGGTATTAATCAATTTCAGGACATTAGAGAAGTGTGGGAACAGAAATTTTTCTGAGTATTCATGGCCAGTTAAGGTAGAATGGCACATTTCAATCCCAGGAGGAAACCTATCTCAATTACGCAAGTTTAAATAAATATCTGCATCAAACTTCTCTCAGATTAATATATAAGCACTTTTGCCCTAATCAATATCAAACAACTGTAACAAAACAAATTCTTGTAGTATATCCAGTACTCAAAAGCGCAGTATGCATAGAGGAAGGACAATGAAGCCAAACCCTTATTAGAGGAGCCATTTGGAGTATTGAGCTACTGAGTAAGAAATTTAGAATTATTATCAACATAGCTTCCCAGGTAGGGAAATCATGTACCAATAGATGGTTTCTTATTAATGGTCCTACAACTTTCTTAAATATATTTAATATACATTAAAGATAGAAAATTTTTGTTTAGATTTAATAGTGATTATGAAATCTCGGAAAAATTCTAGTATTTGGAATCTATTGAATTTTTAAAACAAATACATATAAATTTAATAAGAGAATATTTCATACACATCATATATATTAATCACATATGATAAGAAACACTATGAAAGTTGCCTCTTGCAATGGTGAGGGTGAATATATCTATAATGACTGTAATGAGTCAAACATAAATGTTAAGAATATCAATATATTTAAATTATTTCCACAATTAAATTAACTTGAATTCATTTTTTTTATCATTAAGACACAGTGGAATATGTTGTTACAGTCAGTTATATTTTCAATGGGACTTGACATCAACATTCCTTCCTACAATCCATCTATCTCCTTATACAACACTCTAATGGACATAAATATATTATGTATTGTAACTTAACTACATGAATCATTGTATTCATACCTTGTATTAAGATATAATACATATTATATGTATTATATATAACATAATTAATGATAATTCAACTGCATAAACATACACACATAAAAACAGATCACAAAAAATCAGAAGCCAGATGCACTTGACATTGCAAAGTCACAGTAAAAAACCAGAGATATAAATGGAGGCTTTAATGTATACAGCAGAAATGTAGGCAAAAGCAGCTGCATTGTTGCTGTGGCAACCAGTCATAATGAGCCAGGTTTGTCTGTTGTTAACTGGAGGCAAATCAAAGGGAAAATACATTTTATCCTGTGTTTTCCTTTAAATGGCTCTGCTTCTTTTAACTATGCATAGGGAGGAGAGAGACACTGATGAACCATCAGCTCTGAATGAGATCACCATGTTAAATGCAGTTCTGTGCTTTACAGTCCTTCGTTTGAGATCTCTCTTCTTATTGGTTCCTAGATTACATAAAAAGGTCTGCACTGAGGGATTTTGCCAGCCAGGCTCCTGGCTAAAATCCAGCTTTTAGCTGGAATTTAGTCAGGAGATTGGCTATAAACAAACTCAGAGAACAAAATCTGTTGCTGAGACCTGCAGGAGACAGAAGCAATAGATACCTCGTAAAAGCAAAGAATTTCTGAGATTCTCCCTGCTTCTGATAAGAGCCACCTGTTCCTTTTGCAGTGCAGGGATTGTGCTTCAATGTATGAAGTCACTGCTTCAGCCTTAATATCTGTGATTTCTTGATTAGCCTTTGATTATGCATTTTCTGGAATCAAACTTTATTTTGGGATTCAATACCTGACAGAAACTGGGAATGTACTGATCATATGAACCATTGAAGGACCCACTATGATAATTGCTTTGTGACAGAATAGCTTCAAGCATCTCAGATTCTGAAAATCTCAAGAGGCAGTTTCCACAATCAGTTTGTTTAGGGAAGATGCCACGGTATTTCTGAATGTGATACCTGTCAGCTGCAATTGGCAGCGAAGAATAATAATCAGCGATCATCAGGCAGAAATGTTGGATTTCAGGAAGATAGGCAGGATACAGACCGAAGAAGTGGGATATATGACCATCTCCTGATTACCCCGCAGTGGTTTCCCCTTTGATGATTGGATTCTGGTCTGAGGTAAATTGCATTTTTTTCCCTTTTATCGACTTGCACTTTCATTTTTCTACCAGACAGTATTGTAATAGTTCTGTGTATTCATTGACAGCTATGCTGGAATGGCACAAATTACAGTCAAAGGAGAAATCCAATCTCAGATATTCTAGCTCCAATAAACATCTGCATGAAACCAGTGTTTGACTAATATAAAAAAAACCAACACTTCCCCAATGAAATTTCAAAAACTGGAAATAAGTGCATTATTCTTGTAGTTTATCCAGTGCTCAGAAATACTAGTATGCCTAATGACAGGACAAATGAAACTGAATCCTTATTAAAGGGCTATTTTACGTATTTATCTAATTGAAAAGAAAAGTTACAGTTATTTTCAGAGTGGCTTGCCATGAAATATGCTGTGTTCCAATACATGGCTTGAAACTGGTAGACATCAAACTTTCTTAAGTAAATTCTCTTATTATATTAAAGATTTATTTATTTATATATATATATGCATATGTGTGTATTTCAGTTTTAATAGTGTTTATGATATTCAGAGAGTACTTTTAATATTTTAATCTACTGTTTTTTAAATAAATAATTATGAATTATTATTTAGATAATATTCATGTGTATCTGCGATTCCTAGGTTAGTTTTAGATTATGAATTTTCTGAAATGATGATTTTCTTAGAAAGTCTATACATGACAATACTGGAATGTACTTACCTTATGCACCATTGGAGGCTGCAGTAAGATAATTGCTATCCAAAGTACATTGGCCGAGACACAGCTGACTGCTCTTGACAACTATATGAGAAAAATGCCAGGGTAATTAGCAGTCAGGTCCTGGTCCATTCCCAGTATTTCTGTTCGAAGTCACCTGCTATGGTCTGTGCAACCTGTCCATCCCTGCTTCTGAAACCTCTCCTTCTCTTTAAACTTGTGGCACTATTATCTCTGTCTTGAACACTGGTATCTGCAAAGAAATAATTCCCTTAATGATTTAGTATATGGCAGCATCAAAGGGAGTCGTACCCTTTCCTCTTTTTTCTGAGTTTCATCATAAAATTTGTATGACATTGCATTTTTTTCATGAAAAGAGAATCATTGAACATATTATACAGTAACATATGAAAGCACTATGCTACCTGTCACCAAAGACTCTTAGTAGAATATGGTATACAAGAGGAAACCTACTTCTTATCATCCTATTGCTTTTCATGTTCTCACAGTCTCAAATTTTCTCTTTTGATTGACATAGTCTTTCTGTATTTGCTGATAAATACACTTGTGCATGATTCTCACTTTCTGCCCATTTCTAATTAGGCAATCAGAAAGCATGATTCTTTTGGAAATCAAGTGTTTATTGATGATGGCAACAAAGTATTACATACTTCCCTTGAAAATAATTAACACAATAGATCTCTTTGTTATTGTGTGTCTTGTTTTATATGCTTTAAAAAAGTGCTGAACTTATCTTTTATGTCCATCACAGACTCTAAGTGTGTATGTCTGCTAGTAATTTTGAGACTGGAAAACATTGGTACTTTGGAATCAAAAGCCTCCATTTCAATCTGTTACAATATTTGTGCCATCATTAAAATATCCGTGTATGAGACTTCCAGGTAGATTTTAAAGACTTGAAACATCATTCCACAGGACCATGCAGGCTCTTACTTTTTATAGAAAGACCTTCCCTGGACATTATCATGCTGTTGTCCAACTAAAGACAAAGGAAAATCTCTGATGAGGCTCAAATGATGCTCAGATATATGAGCATATTAATATTTCAGTAGAGTCTGGGAAAATAAAATGTATTATTTTAATATAAGTCTGAGATCATCATAGACTTAGATTCATAGCCATTAAAGCTGTTTGAGTTATACTTTCCATCATATAGTCTTAATCACAATATTTACTTGATTTCTTGATATTTTCACCATTATGACAAATATATATCTGAAGACTTCTTACTCTTTTCTTTTTTCAGGCATATAGCTAATGAGAGTGCAGAATCTTGATCATGCTAATTTCAGGATTAATCTTCAATTAGAACCCAAGTAGGTAATCCCATTTAATTTACTAGTAATATCAGAAGTGTTGACATTCTATGATGATGAAAGTATGTAGGAACATTCAAAACAGGTTCTTTCCGCCATTTTGGCAGTTTTAAGCATATTTTTGAAATGGTCTGTGAATCTCTAGTTTTGACTTATAGTCATGACTTTGGCCAATAAACAAATGTAATGACACAACCACTTGAATCTGAGTGAGAAAAATCTGATACCTCGCATAGTAGAATAAGTTCAGTTTTACAATCTCTCTTCATAATATACTATGAAGCACCTTAATTACTTTCTAATATTTATATAATCTTATGTATATCTACATGTATGAAATTGATTACACATAATTATAATTATACATACATATGAATGCAAGTGAATACTTTCGCCACATAATTTAGAATTTCATACATGAGTACTCTATGTTATATCATGCTAATTCTTCCTCATTTAAAACATTGTTTATATTAAAACTATAAAAATAAATCCTACCACATAATAAAATAATTATATTTTATTCTGCAAAACAATTATATACATAGTTATTCCTACTGAGTAAAAACTGTTGTGATTTTGTATAGCCAATTTAGCATTGATCTTTTCTTATTTAAAGGCCTATCAATATAATTTTACAGAAAAAAATGGTCCCTTTATTCTTAGGCTCCAATATTTTTCAGTGGCTTTTTTTCTAAGAGTGTTACTTTTAGAGAGTTTTCTACCTGTTTTGACTTTTCAGTAGCGGATATAATTTTTATATATTTATTTTTATTAATTTATAAAAATTTCTACTTCCTCCCATCCTCCCAATACCCTCCTACTCCCCACACTCCCTCTCTTCCTCCCTCTCCAATCCTAAGAGCAGTTAGGGTTTCCTGGCCTGTGGGAAGTTGTTCTTCCCCAATCCTTCCGGGTCTAGGAAGGTGAGCATCCAAACAGACTAGGATCCCAAAATGCCAGTACAAGAAGACGAAACAAGTCCCAGTGCCATTATCAACGACTTCTCAGACAGCCCCCATGTCAGCCACATTCAGGGAATCCAGTTTGAGTACCAGTCCAGATGGCCTTGGTGAGCTTACAGTAGATCAGTCCCCTTGTGTCAGTGGGTGAACGCACCCCTCATGGTCCTGACTTCCTTGTTCATGTTCTCTCTTCTTCTGCTCCTCATTTGAACCTTGGGGGCTCAGTGCACTGTTCCAATGTGGGTTTCTGTCTTTATCTCCATTTATGGCCAGATGAAGGTTCTTTGGTGATATGCAAAATATTCATCAGTATGTTTATGGGCCAAGGTCAGTTCAGACACCCTCTCCTCTGCTGCCCAGGGAAAAATCTGGGGACCTCTCCTTGGACCTGGGAACCCCTTCAGAATCAAGTCTCTTGCAAACCCTAAAATGGCTCCCTTAGTTGAGATATATACTTCCCTGATTCCATATGCATCCTTCATCCCTCCCCCTATCCTAGTCCCCCAAGCTATCCTCAATCCTCCCCTTCTCCCTTTTCTCTAACCATCTCCCCTTACTTCCACCCCCCACCCTCCGTGCAACCAAGTCTTGCCTGGCAATCTTGTACACTTCCAATATCCAGGAGGATGACTATATGATTATGTAACATGAGGGCCAGCTTGTTGGGTTATCTGTTCCCACCCGATACCCCACAACCGGCAAGTCCCAGAAAAAATCAATCACACAGAGATCTCTGTAAGTTATAACGCTGATTGGTCCATTAGGTCAGGCTACTTATTAGTTCTTATGACTTATCTTAACCCATTTTTCTGATCTATGTTAGTAATATGACTTGGTACCTTTTTCAGCTGGGCCAGTTATATGCTGCCTCTTCGGTGGTCTGTGCAGGAGTGGCGGAGGAAGTTTCCTCCTCCCTAGCCTTCTCCTATTCTCATTGCCCTGCCTCCACTTCCTGTCTGGTTGACCCACCTATATTTTCTGCCTGGCCAATCAGCGTTTTATTAAAATACATGATTGACAGAATACAGATAATTCTCCCGCACCATTTCCCTCTTTTTTTTGTGACATCATCTTGCAAAGGAATACTTTATTTTATTTTTTTTCAAAGTTTATTAAAATATAAAAGTTTCCATTTTCGCCCCTCCTCCCAACACCCTCCCACTCCCCCCACTCCCTCTCCTCTTCCCTCTCCATCCCTAAGAGCAGTCAGGGTTTCCTGCCCTATGGGTAGTTCAAGTTCCTCCCCGCTCCCTCCAGGACAAGGAAGGTGAGTATCCAAACAGACTGGATCCCAAAAATCCAGTATATGCAGAGGAAACAAGTCCCATTGTCATTGTCAATGGCTTTTCAGAAAGACTTCGGGCCAGCCACATTCAGAGAATCCAGCCTCCTCCAGAGAATCTGGTTGGATCAAGCGCTCCTTCAGTCCCAGTCAACTGGCCTTGGTGAAATCTCATTAGATCAGTCACCTTGTATCAGTGGGTGATCTCTCCCCTTGCTGTTCTGATTTGCTTTTTCATGTTCTTCCTCCTTCTGTTCCTCCTTTGGACCTTGGGGGGCTCAGTCCGGTGCTCCAATGTGGGTCTCTGTCTGCATCGCCATCCATCGCCTGATGAAGGTTCCCTCTGATCTTGCCCTCCCTGCTCACGTTCTTCTTCCTGCTGCTTCTCGGTTGGACCTAGGGAGTTAAGTTCAGTGTTCCAACGTGGGACCCCATCGCTATCTCCATCTATTGCCAGATGAAGGCTCTGGAACTCTTGTCTATTTCCAATCTTCAAGAGGAAAACTACCTGAATTTTCTTCAGGTTCACCTTCTTATTTAGCTTCTCTAGGATCACGAATAATAGGCTCAAAGACCTTTAATTATGGCTGGAATCCACTTATGAGTGAATACATACCTTATTCCTCTTTTTGGGTCTAGCTTACCTGACTCAGTAAAGTTTCTTCTTTTTCTTTTTTTTTTCTTTTTCTTTTTCTTTATTTATTTATTTATTGATTTTTATTTAATTTTTACTGGGAAACCCTCAAGAATCAAGTCTATTGCAAACCCTAGAATGGCTATCTTAATTGTGATATTAACTTCCCTGCTCCCATAACCATCCTTCCTCCCTCCCCCAAGCCATCCCCAATCCTCCCCCTCTCCCCTCACCCTAACCATCTTCCCTTACTTCCACCCCCCACCCCCCATGCACCCGACTTTGCTTGGCAATCTTGCCTAGTTCTATTATCCAGGAGGATAACTATATAAATTTTCTTCAGGTTCACTTTCTAATCTATCTTCTCTAGGATCACTAATTATAGACTCAAAGACCTTTAACTATGGCTAGAATCCACTTATGAGTGAGTACATACCATATTCCTATTTTTGGGTCTGGGTTACCTCACTCAGTAAAGCATTTTCAATTTCCATCCATTTGCGTGCAAAATTCAAGATGTCATTGTTCTTTACCGCTGAGTAAAACTCTAATGTATATATGTTCCACACCTTCTTTAACCATTCTTCTATTGAGGGGCACCTAGGTCATTTCCAGGTTATGGCTATTACAAATAGTGCAGCTATGAATATAGTTGAACAAATACTTTTGTGGTATGATAAGGCATCTCTTGGGTATATTCCCAAGAGTTGAATTGCTGGGTCCTGAGGGAGGTTGATTCCCAGTTTCCTGAGAAACCGCCACACTGATTTCCACAGTGGCTGAACAAGTTTGCATTCCAACCAACAATGAATGAGTGTTCCCCTCATTCCACATCCTCTCCAGCATAGGCTATCATTGGTGTTTTTGACTTTAGCTATTCTGACAGGTGTAAGATGGTATCTCAAAGTTGTTTTGATTTGCATTTCCCTGATCGCTAAGGAGGTTGAGCATGACCTTAAGTGTCTTCTGGCCATTCAAAGTTCATCTGTTGTGAATTCTCTGTTCAGATCAGTACCCCATTTTTAATTGGGTTAATTAGAGTTTTAATGTCTAGTTTTTTGAGTTCTTTGTATATTCTGGAGATCAAACCTTTGCTGATGAGGGGTTGGTGAAGATCTTCTCCCAGTCAGAAGGCAGCCTTTTTGTCTTACTGACAGTGTCCTTAGCTTTACAGAAGCTTTTCAATTTCAGCAGGTCCCATTTATTCATTGTTTCTCTTATTGCCGGTGCTACTGGGGTCCTACTTAGGAAGTTGCCTCCTGTGCCTATATCTTGTAGACTACTTCCCACTTTCTCTTCTATCAGGTTCAAAGTGGACAGATTGATGTTGATGTCTTTAATCCATTTGGACTTGAGTTTTGTGCATGGTGATAGATATGGATCTATTTTCATTCTTCTACAGATTGACATCCAGTTATGCCAGCACCATTTGTTAAAGACGTTTTCCTTCTTCCATTGTATACCTTTAGCACCCTTGTCGAAAATTAGGTGTTCATAGGTTTGAGGGTTAGTATCCGGGTCTTCTATTCGATTCCATAGGTCGACTTCTCTGTTTTATGCCAATACCAAGCTGTTTTCAATACTGTAGCTCTGTAATAGAGTTTGAAGTCAGGGATAGTATGCCTCCAGAAGTTCCTTTATTGTATAAGATTGTTTTGGCTATCCTGGGTTTTTTGTTTTTCATATATAAAATTGATTATTGTTCTCTCAAGGTCTGTGAAGAAGTTTGATGGGATTTTGATGGGGATTGCATTGAATCTATAGATTGCTTTTGGTAGAATTGCCATTTTTACTATGTTGATTCTCCCAATCCAAGAGCAGGGGAGGTCTTTCCATTTTCTGGTACCCTCCTCAATTTCTCTTTTCAAAGGCTTAAAGTTCTTGTCAAAAAGGTCTTTCACTTCCTTGGTTAGAGTTACCACAAGATATTTTATGCTATTTGTGGTTATCATGAAAGGTGAGGTTTCTCTGACTTCCCTCTCCGCTTCTTTATCCTTTGTGTATAGGAGTGCCACTGATTTTTTGGAGTTGATCTTGTATCCTGCCACGTTACTAAAGGTGTTTATCAGCTGTAGGAGTTCTTTGATAGAGTTTTTGGGGTCACTTAAGTACACTATCATATCGTCAGCAAATAACGAAAGTTTAACTTCATCCTCTCCAATTCGAATACCCTTGATCTCCTTATGTTGTCTTATTGCTATTGCTAGAACTTCAAGCACTATATTGAAGAGGTATGGAGAGAGTGGACAGCCTTGTCGTGTTCCTGATTTTAGTGGAAAGGCTTTGAGTTTCTCTCCATTCAATTTGATGTTAGCTGTCTGCTTGCTGTATATTGCTTTTATTATATTTAGGTATGATCCTTGTATCCCCAGTCTCTCCAACACCTTTATCATAAATGGGTGTTTAATTTTGTCAAATGCTTTTCCAGCATCCAATGAAATGATCATATAGTTTTTTTCTTTCAGTTTATTTATATGATGGATTACATTGATAGATTTGCGTATGTTGAACCAGAGCTGCATCTCTGGGATGAAGCCTACTTGATCATAATGGATAATTTTTCTAATGTGTTCTTGGATTCGGTTTGCCAGAATTTTATTGAGAATTGTCGCATCGATGTTCATGAGTGAGATTGGCCTGTAATTCTCTTTCTTGGTTGTGTCTTTGTGTGGTTTTGGTATCAGGGTAGTTGTAGCTTCATAAAAAGTGTTTGGCAGTGACTCTTCTGTTTCTATATTGTGGAATACATTAAGGAGTATAGGTATTAGCTTTTCCTGGAAGTTCTGGTAGAATTCTGCATTGAAATCATCTGGTCCTGGGCTTTTTATGGTAGGGAGATTTTTGATAACAGCTTCTAATTCTTCACGACTAACAGGTCTATTTAGATTGTTCACCTGGTCTTGGTTCAACTTTGGTATATGGTACTTATCTAAAAAAATGTCCATTTCTTTTACATTTTCCAACTTTGTGGCATATAAACTTTCATAGTAAGATCTAATGATTCTCTGAATTTCCTCTGTGTCTGTGGTTATGTCCCCCTCTTCATTTCTGATCCTATTAATTTGCAAGTTCTCTCTCTGCTGTTTGATTAGTTTGGATAGGGGTTTGTCAATCTTGTTGATTTTCTCCAAGAACCAGCTTTTTGCTTCATTGATTCTTTGGATTGTTTTCTGTGTTTCTATTTTGTTGATTTCAGCCCTCAATTTGATTATTTCCAGTCTTCTACACCTCCTGGGTAAATCAGCTTCTTTTTTTCTAGAGCTTTCAAGTGTGTTGTTAAGTCTCCAATGTGTGCTTTCTCCGTTTTCTTTAAGTGGACACTTAGTGCTATGAACTTTCCTCTTAGCACTGCTTTCATAGTGTCCCATAGGTTTGAATACGTTGTGTCTTTGTTTTCATTAAATTCAAGGAAGACTTTAATTTCTTTCTTTATTTCTTCCTTGACCCAGGGGTGATTCAGTAGTTGACTGTTCAGCTTCCATGAGTTTGTAGGCTTTCTGGGGTTTGCACTGTTGTTGAATTCTAATTTTAATCCATGGTGATCTGACAAGACACAGGTGATTACTAATATTTTTTTGTATCTGTGGAAGTTTGCTTTGTTACCAAGTGTGTGGTCAATTTTCGAGAAGTTTCCATGAGCTGCAGAGAAGAAGGTATATTCTTTCCTATTTGGGTGGACTGTTCTATAGATGTCTGTTAAGTCCATTTGATTCAGTATCTCCAATAAATCTCTTATTTCTCTGTTAGGTTTCTGTCTGATTGACCTGTCTTTTGGTGAGAGAGGAGTGTTGAAGTCTCCTACTATTAGTGTGTGTGGTTTGATGACTGCCTTGAGTTCTAGAAGAGTTTCTTTTACATATGTGGGTGCCTTTATATTAGGGGCATAGATATTCAAGATTGAGACTTCTTCCTGATGAATTGTTCCTGTTATGAGTATGAAATGTCCATCTCCATCTCTTCTGATTGATTTTAGTTTGAAGTCGATTTTGTTAGATATTAGAATGGCCACACCCGCTTGTTTCTTAGGTGCATTTGCTTGGAAAACCTTTTCCCTTCCCTTTACTCTGAGTAGGTGTCTGTGTTTGTGGTTGAGGTGTGTTTCTTGTAAACAACAGAATGTTGGATCCTGTTTTCGTATCCAATCTCTAAGTCTGTCCCTCTTTATAGGTGAGTTGAGTCCATTGATATTAAGTGATATTAATGACCAGTGATTGATGACTCAGGTCATTTTTTTGGGTAGTAGAGTGTATGTGTTTTCCTTCTTTGAGTTGTGCTTGTGAAGGGTCGCTAGATGTCTGAGTTAATGTAGGCAGTCTTGGGAACGTTGGATTCCTTGGGTTGTGATTTTCCTTCTAATATTCTCTTTAAGGCTGGATTAGTAGCTACGTATTGTTTAAATTTGTTTTTATCCTGGAATATTTTGTTTTCTCCACTGATAGTGAACAATAGCTTGGCTGGGTAAAGTAGTCTGGGCTTGCATCCATGGTCTCTTAGTTTCTGCAGTACCTCTATCCAGGACCTTCTGGCTTTCATGGTCTCCATAGAGAAGTCTGGTGTAAGTCTGATAGATTTACCTTTATAAGTTACTTGACCTTTTTCCTTTGCAGCTCTCAATATCCTTCCTTTAGTCTGAATGCTTTGTGTTTTGATTATTATATGACGAGGGGATGTTTTTTTCTGATCCAGTCTATTCGGTGTTCTGTATGCTTCTTGAACCTTCATAGGAATATTGTTCTTTAGGATGGGAAAGTTTTCTTCTATAATTTTGTTGAGTATATTTTCTGGACCTTTGAAATGCAATTCTTCTCCTTCTTCTACTCCTATTATTCTTAGATTTGGTTTTTTTATTGTGTCCCACAGTTCCTGAATGTTTTGTGATGAGAATTTGTTGGATTTGCTTTTTTTTTGGTCATAGTGTTTAATTTCTCTATGGTGTCCTCAGAGTTTGAGATTCTTTCTTCTATCTCTTGTATTCTATTGGTTATGCTTGTTTCTGAAGTCTCTGTTCATTTACCTAGATTTTTCATAGCCAGCCGGCCCTCAGTTTGTGATTTCTTCACTGACTCCATTTCAGTTTTCAAATCTTGAACTGTTTCTATTACCTGTTTGATTGTTTTTTCTTGGTTTCCCAGAATTTCATTTACGGATTTACTCATTTCTTCAAACTTTTTGGTATATTTCTCTTCCATTTCTTTACTCATTTCCTCAATCTTTTTGTTATACTTATCTTCCATTTCTTTACGGCAGATTTTCACCTCCTGTTTAAGTTCCTCTATTATTTTCATAAAGATCCGCTTAGAGTCGATTTCTTCTATTTCTTCTGGAGTAGGGTTTTCAATTCTTCTAGTTTCAAGCTCCTTGGATTCTGGAGATGTCATGTTGCCTTTCAGGTTGTTGGATGAATTCTTGCATTGGTGCCTGCCCATCTCCTCCACTCTGGATGAAACTCCTCCGCACTTTCTGGATAGAACTCCTCAACACTCTCTGGGTAGGACTTCTCAGCACTCTCTGGATAGAGCTCCTCAGTACTCTCTGGGAAGAGCTCCTCAGCAGTGCAACAAGGCTAGCTGGTCTTCCCAGGACCCGGGAGACAAAGGGCCCGCAGCAGTGAGGGGAGGGAGAGGTCCCTTGGAACACCGAAGGCCCTGCCGAAGAAGCTGAGGGGGGAGGGGCTGTGCTCTCTTCCCGGACAGGCAGGGTGCCTAGGCGAGCACCTACTCACCTCTCTGAGAAGAGCTCCTCAGCAGTGCAACAGGGCTAGCTGGTCTTCCCAGGACCCGGGAGACAAAGGGCCCTCACCAGTGCGGGGAGGGGTCCCTTGGAACACCAAAGACCCTGCCACAGAAGCTGAGGGGGGAGGGGTTGTGCTCTCTTCCCAGACAGGCAGGCTGCCCAGGCGAGCACCCACTCACCTCTCTGGGAAGAGTTCCTCAGTAGTGCCCTCTTTTTTTCTTTTTAAACAAAGTAAAATACCCATAATCCATTTGTTTGGAATGTGGGCATAGTATTTCAGGTTACTTCCTGCTAGTTGGGGGCACTGATGATCTTATGGGGACCCAAAGAAAATTTAGAGTTATAATCAAGTCCTGACTGGAGTATCCTGTGTGTCTTGATCATCTCAGGCAGCAGTCTTGAATCTGTTCTGAATGTAGAACTCAGACATCTGGGCCATCTGTTCCTACAGGAGATTTATCGGTTGGTCTTCCTTGTTTATTTTTACTTTTAACATTTGGATTTTTGAGACAGGTTCTCTGTATATATCTTTGTCGTGGAAAAAATCTGTAGACCAGGCTGTCCTTGAACTCACAGAGATCCTTCTGTCTCTGCCTCCCAGGAAGATCAGTTTATAACATTATGGAGACCTGTGTGTGATTTCTCTTTGGGATATACTGGCTGTGGGGTACCGGGTGGGATGGAAACCCCAACAAGCCTGCCCCCTCATGTTACATGATTTTCTTCAGGTACACCTTCTACTATTGAGGGGCACCTAGGTTGTTTCCAGGTTATGGCTATTACAAATAGTGCTGCTATGATCATAGTTGAATAAATGCTTTTGTAATATGATAGGGCATCTCTTGGGTATATTCCCAAGAGTGGAATTGCTGGGTCCAGAGGGAAGTTGACTCCCAGTTTCCTGAGAAACCACCACACTGATTTCCACAGTGGCTGCACAATTTTGAATTCCCACCAACAATGGATGAGTGTTCCCCTCACTTCACATCCTCTCCAGCATAGGCTATCATTGGTGTTTTTGACTTTAGCTATTCTGACAGGTGTAAGATGGTATCTCATAGTTGTTTTAATTTGCATTTCCCTGATCACTAAGGAGTTTGAGAATGACCTTAAGTGTCTTTTGGCCATTCGAATTTCTTCTGTTGAGAATTCTTTGTTCAGATCAGCAACCCCTTTTTAATTGGGTTAATTAGAGTTTTAGTGTCAAGTTTCTTGAGTTCTTTGTATATTTTGGAGATCAGACTTTTGTCTAATGAGGGGTCAGTTAAGATCTTCTCCCAGTCCAAAGATAGCCTTTTTGTCTTACTGATAGTGCCTTTTGCTTTACAGAAGCTTCTCAGTTTCAGGACGTCTTGTTTATTCAGTGATTCTCTTATTGTCTGTGCTACTGGGGTGCTACCTTGGAAGTGGTCTCCTGTGCCTATGTCTTGTAGACTTCTTCCCACTTTCTCTTCTATCAGGTTCAAAGTAGTCAGATTAATGTTGAGGTCTTTAATCCATTTGGACTTGAGTTTTGTGCATGGTGTTAGATATGGATCTACTTTCATTCTTCTACAGGTTGACATTCAGGTATGCCAGCACCATTTGTTAAAGATGCTATCCTTCTTCCATTGTATACCTTTAGCTCCCTAGTCGAAAATCAGGTGTTCATAGGTTTGTGTGTTAATATCCGGGTCTTCTATTCAATTCCATAGGTCGACTCTCTGTTCTTATGACAATACCAAGCTGTTTTCAGTACTGTAGCTCTGTAATAGAGTTTGAAGTCAAGGTTGGTAATGCCTCCAGAAATCCCTTTATTGTATACGATTGTTTTGGCTATCCCGGTTTTTTTTTCCATATAAAGTTGATTATTGTTCTTTCAAGGTCTGTGAAGAATTTTCATGGGATTTTAATGGGTATTGCATTGAATCTATATATTGCCTTTGGTAGAACTGGCATTTTTACTATGTTGATCCTCCCAATCCAAGAGCAATGGAGATCTTTCCATTTTCTGGTATCCTTCTCAATTTCTTTCTTCAAACACTTAAAATTCTTGTCAAATAGGTCTTTCACTTCCTTGGTTAGAGTTATCCCAAGATATTTTATGCTATTTGTGGCTATTTGTTTCTGTGATTTCCCTCCCTGCTTCTTTATTCTTTGTGTATAGGAGGGCTACTGATTTTTTGGAGTTGATTTTGTACCCTGCCATATTACTAAAGGTTTTTATCACCTGTAGGATTTCTTTGGTTGTAACATTAGGGGGCCTGCTTGTTGGGGGATTTCTGTTCCTCCCCATCCCCCAGCTATTTAGTCCCAGAGAAAAATCACACTGAAATCTCTGTAAGTTATAATGCTGATTGGCCCATTAGCTCTAACCTCTTGTTGGCTAACTCTCACATCTTTATTAACCCATTTTTCTGATTTTTTTTAGCCATATGTCTCAGTACCTTTTTCAGTGGGGCAGCTCACATCATGCTGCTTCGGTGATCTGGGCAGTAGTGGGAGGAATCAACTTCCTCCTCCCCAGAATTCTCCTGCTTTCCTTGCATCATTTTCACTTCCTGTCTGGTTTTCCCGCCTACACCTCCTGCTAGGCCAATCAGCAGTTATTTAAAACATAATTGACAGAATACAGACAATTCTCCTGTACCATTTGGTAGAGTTTTGGTGGTCACTTATGTACACTTTCTTATCATCTGCAAATAACGAGAGTTTAACTTCTTCCTTTCCAATTCGAATCCCTTTTTGTTGTCATATTGCTGGTGCTAGAGCTTCAAGCACTATATTGAAGAGGTATGGAGAGAATAGACAGCCTTGTGATGTTCCTGATTTTAGTGGAATGGATTTGAGTTTCTCTCCATTCAATTTGATATCAGCTGTGAGATTGCTCTAAACAGCTTTTATGATCTTTAGGTATGGTTCTTGTATCCCCAATCTCTCCAACACCTTATCACAAAAGGGTTTTGAATTTTGTCAAATGCTTTTTCAGCATCTAATGAAATGATCATATAGTTTTTTTCTTTCAGTTTATTTATATGATGGATTACATTGATAGATTTGCGTATGTTGAACCAGAGCTGCATCTCTGGGATGAAGCCTACTTGGTCATAATGGATAATTTTTCTAATGTGTTCTTGGATTCAGTTTGCTAGTATTTTATTGAGAATTTTTTCATCGATGTTCATGAGTGAGATTAGCCTGTAATTCTCTTTCTTGGTTGTGTCTTTGTGTGGTTTTGGTATCAGGGTAGTTGTAGCTTCATAAAAAGAGTTTGGCAATGACTCTTCTGTTTCTATATTGTGAAATATATTAAGGAGTATAGGTATTAGCTTTTCCTGGAAGTTCTGGTAGAATTCTACATTGAAACCATCTGGCTCTGGGTTTTTTTTTGGTAGGGAAATTTTTGATTACAGCTTCTAATTCTTCAAGACTGACAGGTCTATTTAGATTGTTCACCTGGTCTTGGTTTAACTTTTGTATATGGTACTTATCTAAAAAAATGTCCATTTCTTTTACATTTTCCAATTTTGTGGCATACAGGCATTTGTAGTAAGATCTAATGTTTCTCTGAATTTCAGCTGTGTCTGTGGTTATGTCCCCCTTTTCTTTTCTGATCTTATTAATTTGCATTTTCGCTCTCTGCCATTTGATTAATTTGGATAGGGGTTTGTCAATCTTGTTGATTTTCTCCAAGAACCAGCTTTTTGTTTCATTGATACTTTGAATTGTTTTCTGTGTTTCTATTTTGTTGATTTCAGCCCTCAATTTGATTATTTCCAGTCTTCTACTCTTCATGTGTGAATCAACTTCTTTTCTTTTCTAGAGCTTTCTAGTGTGCTGCTAAGTCTCCAATGTGTGTTTTCTCAGTTTTCTTTAATTGGGCACTTAGTGCTATGAACTTTCCTCTTAGCACTGCTTTCATAGTGTCCCATAGGTTTGAGTATGTTGTGTCTTTATTTTCATTAAATTTAAGGAAGACTTTAATTTCTTTCTTTAGGTCTTCCTTGACCCAGGGGTGATTCAGTAGTTGACTGTTCAGCTTCCATGAGTTTGTAGGCTTTCTGGGGTTTGCACTGTTGTTGAATTCAAACTTTATTCCATGGTGATCCAACAAGACACAGGTGGTTACTAATATTTTTTTTTGGTATCTGTGGAAGTTTGCCTTGTTACACAGTATGTGGTCAATTTTCAAGAAGGTTCTATGAGCTGCAGAGAAGAAGGTATATTCTTTCCTATTTGGGTGGAATGTTCTATAGATGTCGGTTATGTCCATTTAATTCAATACCTCCAATAATTCTCTTATTTCTTTGTTTGGTTTCTGTCTGATTGACATGTCCATTGTTGAGAGAGGTGTGTTGAAGTCTCCTACTATTATTGTGTGTGGTTTGATGACTGCATTTAGTTCTAGAAGTGTTTCTTTTACATAAGTGGGTGCCTTTATATTAGGGGCATAGATATTCAGGATTGAGACTTCTTCCTGATGAATTGTTCTGTTATGAGTATGAAATGTCCATCTCCATCTCTTCTGATTGATTTTAGTTTGAAGTCGATTTTGTTAGATATTAGAATGGCCACACCCGCTTGTTTCTTAGGTCCATTTGCTTGGAAAACCTTTTCCAAACACTTTACTCTGAGTAGGTGTCTGTCTTTGTGTTTGAGGAGTGTTTCTTGTGAACAGCAGAATGTTGGATCCTGCTTTCGTAAACAATCTCTAAGTCTGTGCCTTTTTATAGGTGAATTGAGTCCATTGATATTAAGTGATATTAATGACCAGTGATTGTTGACTCTGGTTATTTATTTATTTATTTTTTGGTAATAGTGTGTATCCGTTTCAATTCTTTGAGTTGTGCTCATGAAGGTCACTAGTTGTCTGAGTTATTGTAGGCAGTGTTGGGAATGTTGGATTCCTTTGGGTTGTGATTTTCCTTCTAATACTTTCTGTAAGACTGGATTTGTAGCTACATATTGTTTCAATTTGTTTTTTTCCTGGAATATGTTGTTTTCTCTGTTGATAATGAATGATAGTTTGGCTGTGTATAGTAGTCTGGACTTGCATCCATGGTCCCTTAGTTTTGGCAGGACCTCTATCCAGGACTTTCTGGCTCACGTGGTTTGCATAGAGAAGTCCGGTGTAAGTCTGATAGGTTTACCTTTATAAGTTACTTGCCCTTTTTCCTTTGCAGCTCTTAATATTCTTTCTTTAATCTGAATGATTTGTGCTTTAATTATTATATGGCAAGGGGATGGTTTTTTTGATCCTGTCTTTTCAGTGATCTATATGCTTCTTGAACCTTCGTAGGAATATCAATCTTTAGGTTGGGAAAGTTCTCTTCTATAACTTTGTTGAATATATTTTCTGTACCTCTGACCTGCAATTTTTCTTCTTCTTCTACCACTATTATTCTTATATATGGATTTTTTATTGTGTCCCAGATTTCCTCAATGTTTTGTGATGAGAATTTGTTAAATTTGCTGTTTTCTTTGGACAGAGCATTTATTTTGTCTATGGTGTCTTCATAATCTGAGATTCGTTCTTCTATCTCTTATATTCTATTGGTTATGCTTGTTTCTTAAGTCTCTGTTTGTTTACCTAGATTTTCCATAACCAACCGGCCCTCAGTTTGTGTTTTCTTCATTGCCTCCATCTCAGTTTTCAATTCTTGAACTGTTTCCATTACCTGTTTGATTGTTTGTTCTTGGTTTCCCAGGGTGTCATTTATGGATTTACTCATTTCTTCATACTTCTTTTTATAATTCTCTTCCAATTCTTTACTCATTTCTTCAATCTTTTTGCTAAATTTCTCTTCCAATTCTTTAAGTGAGTTAGTCATTCTCTGTTTAAGAGACTCTATTGCTTTCATAATGACACTGTTTTCCACTTCTTCCGGAAAAGGGCGTTCAAGTCCTTCTGTAGTAAGATCATTGGGATATGGTGTTTTCATGTTGTTTTTCAGATTGTTGGAGGAATTCTTGCCTTGGCACCTGCCCATCTCTTCCTTCAGATGCTCTTCAATTGCTCTTCCCTCTGCTGGATTTTCTGCTACAGGATTAGTGCCCCTTGCTGGCCAGGAATCTCCCTGCCTGCAAACCTACCTTGCTAGAGGTAGGCTATTAAAACAAAGGAACTCCCTCCTGCCAGGTTGCACTCACCGCCCTGTCCTGGCACACAAACCAGTTGGGCTGGGGGATTTTATGCCCTGAAAAAGGGATGGAGAAAGGGAAGGGGTTCCTGGCTTAAAGCGGGGATGGGGTAGGAGAAGAGAGGGCTTAGCTGGGGGAAGCCGCCCCTTCGGAATACCCAGGGAGATAAAGGTGACGGGAAAATTGTGTGTTCCCTTAACAGGCTTCTGTGGTGGGTCAGGAGCACATTTACCCCTCCATTGTATCTTCTACTTCTATAAATGTTCTTTTACATTTAAAAGGAGATATGATATAGATATGGATAATTTGTATTGATATGTATTTTAAAGTCAATTTTCTAATGTGCATATGTATTTCTGATCTTGATTAAGGTATTGTGATTGTGTAGTTCATTTTAAAAAAGTAATGTCTAATTAGAAATATAGGTTGTTAGTGGATAATCATCAATGATAGTCAAGCTTGTAGTCATGTTAGTTAGATTTTCTAGATATGTATAGATATATTTCAATTAGATAGGCATACTTCATATCTTTCAAAGACTAGAGAATATAGCATTTTAAATCTTTTAATAACCTAGGGTTTATCATTACAATGAGACACATATGCTCCTGGCAGCACCAGCTACTTGAAGAGGAAAATGGGCATTGAAGAGGCTCCTTATGGAGTCTAATAGCCTTTTGGGAAATAAACTACTCTTGCATGGACTGATGCATATACTGGACACAAAGACCCACAGAGAGAGGACTGCTGAACTTGCCTAAAGGTGAGATGGTCGTCTGGGTTTCCTGATTCATGAAAGAGTCTGTGAGACATTCTGCAGGACATAAAACAAAGTGACTGAACAGTCTTTGAAATTTCCTGCTTCATGGAAATATCTGCTGGAAACTATGGGCCTGATGGCTGAAGATGGATACTCCAATGGTACAGAGGAACTTTGGGTGACTGTACAGGCAGCAAGATGTCTCTGTCATTTCTAGAGTTTGGATGTTGCTTATTTCTTGGTTGTTTAGGTAATATTTTATCCTTCTGGAGTCTTTCATGAAGTTGAAAAATGAATACTTATAGTTAGAGTTTTCCTTAGTTATGATAAAAGATAAAATATATATAGATATTTTAACTATAATTCTTGCTTTATAACTGTTTTGCTATATGTAATTTTACTATGTTAAAATGAAAGCCTTTCTTTTTTCTTCAAACATAAAAAGGGGAAATGATGTAGGTGTGTCTTCTGTATTTCTGTTGCTTTTATTGGTTAATTAATAAAGAAACTGCTTGACTTGATAGGTCAGAACATAGGTGGGTAAAGTAGACAGAACAGAATGCTGGGAAGAAGGCAATGAGGCAGATGCCATGGAATCAGCCACATGTCAGACATGCTGAATCTTTCCCGGTAAATGATTACCTCGTGGTGGCATACAGATTTTTAGAAATGGGTTGAATACATATGTAAGAGCTACCAATAAGAGTTTGGATGTAATGGGTCAGGCAGTGTTTAAAAGAATACAGTTTCTGTGTAATTATATTGGGTGTAAATTAGCCGGGGAGCTTGTTTGATTTCTTTAAAAATAAGGATGCCAAACAAAGCATCAAGATCTCTTCTGACACACAAAGACTGTGTGCAACTTCATCCTAAACACCTGGCTGAAGAAACTTGTATGACATAACACATTTCCTTTGTGATCATATGCTCACAAAGTCAGATGCCTGCAACCAGGATGCTGAACAACTAATTGAAAAGTCAAGAGTAATAGAAAGCATATATCTGAAAAAAAGACAATTTTTGCAAATTGTAATGCACAGGGAGAAAAATCTGAAATTATTGATTTCCATGCATATTAAACAAGATATATATTTTTTCAAAGTTGAATAGGTAATATATGGCAGTAATTCCTTTTCAACTGAAAAGATTATCTTCAAGACAGTTAACCAAATCAAACCTTTTCAGCATTACAAATAAATTAGAATATGAGATTCATGTGGACCTGTAATAGAAAGGAGGAATTTCAGTAACAGAATTTCCCCCTCAGTGGCAGGCTGAGTTTTGTCTGGGAAAGAGAAACTTTAACCTAGTTAAGTTAATGCAACATCAAGTAGTCTACGAAGAAAATATAATATTACAAAGAGATTCAACATTCCTCAAAATGATGTCAGATTTCTTCTGATAGTGTCAGGTAAAGTTTCTTAGCAAGTACTTGTGACAGGGTATGGATATTTAGTATGAAAAAGGAACATACCCACAGCGACTGACACACAGGTAAAAGACAAAGGCTTAAAAATAGAAATTTTGGGATAATTTCAAGTTTTCTTCAATAATATATCACAAGATAATCATTATAGTTATATGTTGGGCCCGGGTCTACCCTAGCTCCTGGGGTGCATCTTCAGGACAGTTTCTGGTTAGCCAGCTAAGCATCCTGTTTGTTCCTGTGCTCCCTCTGCCCTAGCTGTAGGGCATTGTTTCATCTTTGGTATGGTAATTTCCCACCTGCCTGGGAGGAAATCCTGATGTAGCAGCCATGTCCCACCTGCCTGGGAGGAAATCCTTATGCAACAGCCAAGTATATAGGTTTTCCCCTAAATTCAATAAACAGCATTCAGCTGATCTCCTTTCAAGTGACCCAGGTCTCTTGTGGGTCCAGGCCTTTGCCCAAACTCATGATCGGTACAGAGGCGCGAGAACTGTACCAAGGGGGTAACACAGAATCGGGTGTTACAATTGGAGGCACCACTGGGATAATCAGCAGCTACAGCCAGAGACCAACTGTGAGATCGGGAAGTAGGGATCCAGGAGAGGTTGCCCTTGGAAGGTTGGCCAGCAGGTAAGTGGTGAAGGTGTATAGGCTAATGGGTACAAGTAATTCTGTTTAAGTGTTAAGGGGCCAATTAAAGGGCCAATTGATAGTTCTTTTAGAGAAGCAATGCAAGTAAGGCACCGGTATTAAAATAAGACAGCACTAGAGTTCCATAAGACAGTTTTCTTTTGTTTAAGGTAGTTAATTGCCTAATTTTTTGTTTTTGAGAGAGTCATTCCCTGGTTTCTACATGCAGGGGGCTTTAATATTACTGAGTGGGAACAGGTAAAGTTAAAAGCATTGAAAGAGTGAGGGCCAAAAGAATTCCTCATAGCAATATATTTGCTCTGGCGCTTAGTCAGAGATATTCTTCTCAGTGATGATGTAAAAGTTAAAGAGCAATTAGAGAATTTGAACAAAACCCTTGAGGAGATTCAGGAAGTAAAATCTGTAAGTTCTATTAAGAGTTTCGAGGAGCAGGAAGTTAAGAATATTAAAAGGGATATAGAAGAGGAAAAAGAAATTTTTAAAAAAGGAGATTGCTACTGATAAAAAAGAAGTTAGTAAAAGAAGGAAGGCAGCTTTGCAGAGCCTGTCTCTCATGGGGAGATTATTTTTATGGAGAGGTGATATGCAGGAAAATTGCAAAAAGACCACATGGAATAATGCCATCACAGGTTTCTCCCAGAATAACCTTGACATGTTAACTGGTGAAGGACAGTATGTTGGTTGAGTGGCACAGATTGCAAATGATCCTGCGATTTATGTTCAGATAGCTGCGGCAGCCATTAAAGCTTGGAAAACTTGAGCTAACAAAGGAGCAGGAGAATAGCTTTATAAGACCCTTCAAGGATCTTCAGAACCTTATTCTGAGTTTATTGACAACCTGCTACAGGTGGGAAGTCACATTTTTGGGGATGTGGACTCAGCTATGCCAGCCATAAAGCAACTAACCTATGAAAATGCTAACAGATTTTGTCAAGAGGTTTTACGTCCCCATAGAAATGGAGATTTAAATGACTTTATTGGATTATGAAGGGACATTGATGGTACTCAGGTGATGGGCTTCTGCCCCTAGGGAAGGCCAAGGCAGAGCTAGATCTAGGAATTGTTTTCAGTGCAGAAGGTCTGGACACATTAAAAGAAATTGCCCTGAGGGTAAAGGAATGGTTATTCATCACAGGAAAAAAAGCCAAGTGCAATGGCTCATGCCTTCAATCCCAATTCTTTGGAGACAGAGACCTAGAGATCTCTATGAGTTCAAGCCCAGCCTGGACTTGGAAGAGCATATTTCTCTAAGGCCATTTGTACAGTTGGAACAGCTAGAGGCAGAATGTATAGTGTCATCCACTTCTCCCTGGAATACTCCTATCTTTGTTATTAAGAAAATGTCTGGTAAATGGAAGTTGCTGTAAGATCTTAGAGCAGTAAATGGTTGTATGGACATTTGCAGGGGAGTCCAGACCCAACTTCCTTTCATGAGTAGATAATTTTTCCCTCTCAGCAAAGTCCTACTGGAGTTTTTTTGGCAGAAAGGACCCATCCTATGGGTACATGAACATGTGTCACCTGTAAAAATTGTTATCTCTTACCCATCAGCTGTGCTATGTGTTACTCAGAAAGGGTATAAACTTAGTTTACAAACCTTTGGAATGTTACTTGATAAGGTTATTGCACCATATACCCAGGCAGAAATAGCTTGGCTGCAGAATTTTGCTAAAGATTGGACCTTGTTTTTATGCACTAATCCCTACAAGTTTGATAATCATTATCCTTCTGATAAGTTGGTCAACTTTTTCAAAAATCATCCAGTATGCTTCCCTAAAGTTATTTCTTTGCAGCCTCTGGCAGTGGCACAGAATGTGTTTACTGATGGTTCTTCTAGCGGGAGAGCTGTGGTGGCCTCCCCTCCTGATTTTCATATTCAGGATGTTAATACTAAATCTGCTCAGGTGGCTGAATTTGTCGCTGTACAAATGGCCTTAGAGAAATATGCTGATATTTCATTTAACCTTTTTACTGACAGTCAGTATATAAGCAAAATCCTTGCACCTTTGGAAACTGCAGCTTATATTGCCTCTGTATCTCTAGACCAGATGCAATTATTGGCTATTCAAACTTTGCTTTGGGCCTGATCTGTTCCCATTTACGTAGGGCATTTGCGAGCTCATACTGACCTGCCTGGTTCCTTGAGCGAGGGGGTTGCTTTGGCTGATCAGCTTACTTGCCAAATTTATGCAGTGAGTCAAGAATCTTACGAAGCTGCAGAAAAGGCTCATAATCATTTTCATCTCAATGCTGGGTTTTTAAGATTTCATTTTAGGATATCTCGAAAACAAGGCACTGATATTGTTTAAAAATGTCCTTTGTGTACAGAACTTTTAAGTGTTCCCCATTTGGGAGTTAATCCTTGTGGGCTTGCTCCTAATCATTTATAGCAAATGGATGTTACCCACGTTCCTTCTTTTGGGTGCATGCAATATGTTCACGTAACCGTGGATACATATTCTCATCCTATTTTTGCCTCAGATCATACAGGAGAAAAATTATGGGATGTTAAAAGTCACTGTCTCCAGGCTTTTGTCTAAATGGGAGTTCCAAAAACTGTAAAAGCTGATAATGTACCAGCCTATACCAGCACTGGCTTTGCTAAATTTTGCTCTGAGTTCTATATTTCTCATAAAACAGGAATACCTTATAGTCCTCAGGGACAAGCGATAATGAAGCGACCAAAAGCTTATTTGCATAAAACAAAAAGGGGGAAATGGTTCCAACCCCAGAGACCATTTGTCTTTTATATTATACATTTTAATTTTTTTGAGTGTTGATGCTCAATCTCATACCACTGCTGACTGGCATTGGTGGCCAGATTCTTCTGGGATGCCTCATGTTAAATGGAAGAATCTAGCAGATGGTTCCTGGTATGTTCCAGATTCTGTACTGGTGTGGAGAAGAAGAGTTGTTTGTGTTTTCCCGCAGGATGTTGACAATCCAATTTGGGTACCTGAGCATCTGGTGCATGCTGTAGGTTTTCATAATTCACTTACATAAAAAAATAAACAAAAATGACAAAAACAGATCAAAAACAACCAGCAGTCAGAAGTATGTGACCGCCCAACTTACCATCAGAAATGTTGAGACAGGTATGAAAGCTTTCATTTATACTTCTCTAATCTAGCAAAAACAACCTGAAACTCACTCATGCAACTCACAGGGAGGAGAGAGACACAGATAAATCATCAGCTCTGGTTGAGATCTCAATGTAAACTTCAGACCTGTGCTTTGTAATCCTCAGTTTGAGATCTGTGTCCTTATCGGTTCCTAATGCGTCTGTACTTGAATGCATGTGCTCCTCCAATAGGAGGCCACACATCAAACAAAACTGTTTGTACTGAGCATTTTGCTAGTCAGGGTACAGCCCAAAATCCAGTATTTAGCTGGATTTAGTCAAAGTCTGACTATAAAAAACTCTAGACAAGGAATCATGTCTCAGAGACCAGCAGGACATAGAGGCTTTAGAAACGTAGGAAATGCAAGAAATTTCTGAAAATTTCCATCCTTCTGCTAAGAGTCTCCTGCTTCTGTTTACAAACAGAAAATATATTTATGTTTCAAAGGCAATAGCTTCAATTTTTATATTTGAGATTCCTGACTCAATCTTTGCTCTGTAATAACTGCAAGAAAGATTAACTTTGGGTATCATCACCTGACAGAATCTGGAGATGTTCTGATAAACTGCACAATCAGAGTTCCTCATGAGATAACGGCTATAGAGGGCAGTAGTCTCACATAGTTACCTGTGTCTCCTTTAAAATTTAAAGTGTCATATTTTCTAGTCAGTTTGTTTATGGAATCTGTCATGGAATTTCTGAATGTCATACCAGCAAACCACAACTAAAAGGAAAGAGTAATAATAAGCCATCAACAAATAGACAGACTTTCATGTAAATAGTCCAGACAGATGGTTAAGTATCTGAATATGGAATTGCCCCCTAGTTACCACAGGATGGTCCTCTCTTTTGATTATTGAAATAAGTGCCTTAATTTAGGCACTTAACATTTTCCTGTCATCCACTTACAATTTCGTTGTTTCTGCCACAGCACGCATTTAAATGGCGGGAATCAATCAACATCTTGGAATGAGTTCTGAAGGAGGGTCCAGAATCTTGGCTGCTCAGCCTTTCTGCCAGGTGGCTGCAACCACCTACACATTCTGGCCAATAAAGATTATTACTCCTACTAAATTTCACTGTAATTGCCTAGGTTAGGTAAATATTATAAAATTTGAAAGTTATTCCATTACTGCTAATATTAGAATTTAGAAATTCAATAAGCCGTTTGCTTATACTATGTGGATGATATTCTGCAGGGCTTATGTGAGTTTTTTTTATACATCAATTTTTTGGTTGTGGGAATTAACTATGTTTTTAAAATTATATCTCTAAGAAAATGTTTTGATAATAGAGCCAAGGATGAGTTACTTTTAGAAATGATACAGTCTTTACAGACTAATAATGAACAGCTAGCGAAATACATTAATACTATTGATAGGGATAACATTAATTGAAGAGACAAAATCCAATCTATGTTTAAGGGTCCTGAGAAGTTATCTGAGATAACTCATACTGTAGAATTGAACAATGTTAACCTGTTGAAAAGTTCTATAAGAATATCAGAAAAACTATGTCTCTAGGGCAGTAATTAATATGCTCTCTATCCAAATAATACCCAAGGATGAAACATTATCCTCACTGGACATATTTCATACCTCTGAATGATGTGTACAGAATAAGGACAAAAAGAAAACTGATCAATGAGGGTAGTATGACAGCACAAAGAATGGAGATTCGGACTTTACCAAAGTCTGTGGTAAAAATATATGAAACAACTGAGGAAAGTATTGGAGCTGATGGTCAGGGCTAGGAAGTACAAGAACAGGGTTTGGCATCATCACCAGTAAGGGTCAAAGTCAGGGATGACTTACCCAGAGTTTTAACAGCTTATACAGTTATCTCCTTTGAGAAGTCATTTGGTGCAATATACCCTAAGGTAGTCAAATAATATAAATCACAACTTGTAGGTATGAATAATCTAAAGGAAATTATGCAAGTAGTAGTATCTTATGGCTCACACTTTCTTAGCATTTGTTAGGGAGAAGATTCAGGAATCAAGCAAGAGAATTGAATATTATACCTGGGTTAAGCAGGCAAGAAAGAATCCAATATTGAACTTTTACAAAAACTAAGGTTGTACAAGTAGAAATAACAGACCCTGAAGAGAGACATGCACTTTTAGAATCTCTGGCCTTTGAAAATTCCAATTTATGATGCACAAAGATCCTTGGGCCTTTAAAGATCAGATCAGCACCAATAGGTAAACTGATCTTACATACAATGAATTTTGAGACATTAGAATATAGTACTGAGGCTTGGATAGGAGAAGCAATTTCAATGGTATGAGGAGATAACAAAATGCCAAATGAACAGGAATTATAGTAGCAAGGGAGGTTTAAGATCCTGAGAGGGAAACTTACAGAGAACTAAACCAAGCTCATGGGAAATTATGAACTCTACAACAATAGCTGTGAAATCTGTATTCCACTGATTTATATGATCTGTATGTGGGAGACAGATGTGCAGCTTGGTATATTTAAGGGGCCTTGGAGGGGGAGCAGAATTTGTTTCTGGTTCAAGATCTAATTTTTGGAGACCATTCCATAAATTGGGATGTCTAACTCATCTTCATATGGGAGTGTTTAGGAACAGCCTCACCTAATGCACCAGGCTATGTTTCCTTCTTATAGGTGACCTCATCTTTTGGAGGAACTGATGAGAATATGTTTTGGAGTCAGTTTGAGAACTGTAAAATGTAAAATGAATAAAAATGAATAAAAAGAGAGCAATTACATAAATTCCACCTTATCAGTGATTCATCAGTAGTATCTCATTTAAATTCATAATTACATATGAAAAAGCAATAAATAACTGCAGAAACACTGGTACATGCATACTAACAAACACACAACAGTCCGTCAAGAGTCTTTTTTGTCCCAATCTTCCTTTTCCTGAAAATTTCATTGTTTTTTGATCAGATGAAACAAAACTTAAGCTAAGATTAGTTGCAATTTACACTGTCCAGAGTACCTCATGTGTTTTTGCATGGCTTTTGGAGCTGGGTCCTTGCCCTCAGTTCCATCAGAGACTAGCATCATGACTGAGCGATTATGGAGCCATGATTACCATTGTACCTCTGGGACATGATTGGGTCCATTCTTACACTGAGTTACATAGAGCCCTCACTTAATATACCTTATTAAGTACTAAGATGGAGGACTACTTAACAGAGTTATGCTCTTGGTCGTCACCAGCACCCAGTCCAGAAGCCATCTCTTAAAGAACCATTCCTTTGTTTGCCACTACCATTGATCTCAGATGAGAAAAGGCTCTTCTTCAGAAGCCACGTTTGATTCAATCTTTTGATTGCTTAGAATTTTTAAGATAATTTATTTGTTATACAGTAATTTGCTCCCTACCACAGAATATCATTAGGCAGAATTTTGTGTCCTAACAAACAGTTTCTGAATAACTGCAAGGAAAAGTATTATTTCTTCTAAAAACTCAGCATATCGGGCAGGTTTGTTACCAGCTAACTTGTATATTTTATATTAATTATATTTCTTATATGTGCTCTGCCATGTGGATTGGTACCTTTTCTAAATCTAAAAAGTTCATCTTCCCACACCATCTCATGATACTGAGACTCCTCCATTTTAAACAACTACTTTTTTGTCTGGTTCTTTAGACTAAATTTGTCTTGCTGAGATACAATCTAGTCAGGATCTTTCTTAAATCAATCAAAATGACATATAATCCCAAAATATAAAAGAATATTACATAACTTGTTTTTGAATAGTTAATAAACACTCCCTTTTAATACATTTTATTTATATGCTGAAGGAGACGTAAATTGCCATCATTGCTATGTACTTGAGAAATTTTATGATTAAATTTACTCATAATAATGTTGGCATATAGTGTTTTATTTGTGTATTTAGTCTGAAATATAAATTTTTCCTTACTTATTTCACTTAGTCTGTAATTATTACATCCTGAAAGCTCATGTCAATACCTGACAGAAACCAGGAATGTACTGATCATATGCACCCTTGTGTGACCCACTATTATAATTGTTATATTGGGGAATAGCTTCCGGTATCTCGAATTCTGAAAATTTCAAGTGGCAGATTCCACAATCACTGTGTTTAGGGAATACAATGTGGCATTTCTGAATGTGATACCAGTAAGCTGCAATTGGCAGTGTAGAATAATAATCAGCCATCCACAGGGAGAAATGAAGGATTTCAGGTAGATAGGCAGGATACAGACCCAAAAAGTGGGATATATAATAATCTAGTTGCCTCGCAATGCTTTCCTCTTTTGATAATTAAATTCTGGTCTGAGGTAAACTTCATTTTTTCGTCATCCACTTTAACTTTCATATTTTCTGCCGGACCACACATTGAGATGGGAGGGAGACATGAGTCAGCAGCTCTGATGCAGATCTCCATGTTGACCACAGAATCTGTTCCTATTGGTGGAATTCAGATTTTCCTCCTCATTGTTTCATACTCCAGAAACAATTTGAAAGCACACACTCCTATTTCCTGAGGCAAGGAGAGCTAATAACACTTTCAGCATAGCAGGTCCTTACTAGTCATGCTCTGGCTGTATTCCATTTCTAAGTTGCCCATTCCTGTAACATAAATCCACTTGAATAGCACTAAGTAGCAGTCAATGTAGATATATTACATAATAGTCATTAGGCATTTTCCAGTGTCACCAGAGATTGTTCCCTTGAATGTAACAAATATGGGTGCTGGATATGTGAGGGAATGTGGTGTGAGAAGAAATATGGACATTAATTGGGTCACTTGGAACCATAGTATACAATAAGCAGATGATTAAGAAAGACTCAAATACTTTCTGGATTTTGATACTGGCATAGAACATTCTAAGGTTTCCTACAATTTCTTGGAACAGTATATTTATACAGTTGGGAATTTTGGGGAAGATCTAATTGGGTAATTGTAATGAAAAAACTGTCTTAAATGTGGACATGTTACATTGAAGAGATAAGAGAGAGACAAGAAAAGGAAGTGGTGAAACTGAGTTACCAGAAAACAATGGTGATGAGATTTGACTAGAACATTAGTGATTGCAGATAAATTTTTGAAAGAAAGACAGCATTTGTGTGGATGCATTTGTGGCAGGATTTAAAGACTGCTACAAAGTTCATGGAAGGTATTCATCATAAAGCAATCTTCGGTGTTTTACCTTGGGTGACCGTTGTTTCACATCACTGAGTAATTTCCCATCTAGTTTCAGAAGTAACATTTCTGGTGAATTTCCACATATGCACAAATATATAGGTATGAGAATATATGATTAGGAATCAGATTATATCTATATGATTTTAACAGAAAGATTTTTTTCCTGTTTAGTTTTGGAATCATTTTAGTCTCAGTTTCTACTCCATTAAAGAAATGTGGGGTATTCTTTCAAAACCAAGGTCTTATCATAATCCTCTTAGTAATTTCATTTCACCCATGTTTATTGGGCTACTTTGATAATAAAAAAAATATCTGAAGGTGAGTCCAAACGGAAGGGAGACCCTTTGTTCTAAAAGACTGCCTGCAGGAAGACAAGACTGCAGGCAGGGAGACTTCTGTCCAGCAAGTGGCTCTGATCCTGTAGCAGAAGATAAAATGGAGGAGTAAGTGTGTTCCTGACCGCCACATAAGTCCGGCAAGGAAATACACAATCTTCCCACCATCCTTATCTCCCTGGCTACTCCAAAGGGGTGGCTTCCCCCAGCTAAACTCTCTCTCCACCTGATTTCCACAGAAGATTATGCTGTCTAATTTCCTAATTAGGAATGGACATAAAGTATGAAACTGTCATGTACACGAGTATTTATATGGAAAAAAACAATGATTTTTTTCAACCAAAACAGGGATAGGTATGATGTACAGACAATAACAGGTGACTCAGAACTATAATAGCGGGAATAAACCATTACATGACTGCTACTATCCCTGGGCTTTTTCTCATAAAGATGTCAAGAGCAGACTGCCGGGTCTGGGCCAATGTACATTCCGGTTTCAGGCAAAAACATTTGGAGCGGAATACTAGCAAATTCCCAGCAGCTGACTAGGAAGGACCTGTCAATATTATTAGCCTCTTGCCTCTGACTGAAGGAGTGTGTGCGTTCAAATTTTTCCCTGAAAAATGAGGAGGGTGATCTCAATTCCACCAATAGGAACAAAGCCTGTGGTTACCTTGGAGATCTTCATCAGAGCTGCTGACGCATTTCTCCCCTGATCTCTATGTTTCTTCTGACAGAAAAATGAAAGTAAAGTGGACAAGAGGAAAAAATGTGGTTTACCTAGGACCAGAATCCAATTACCAAAAAGGAGAAATCATTGTGAGTTAACTAGAATGCGATCACATATCCAACTTCCTGGGTGTCTACCTGAAAATTTCCATTTCTCCCTGCTGATGGCTGATTGTGATACTGTGCTACCGATTGCGGCTTCCTGGTATCACATTCAAAAATGTCATGTCAGGATCCCAGTATACTGATGGGAGAATCAGACACTTGAAATTTTCATATTCCCAGGTACTTAAGTCTATTTGCCGGCATAGCAATTATCTTAGTGTGGCCTCCAAAGATGCACAAGATCAGCACAATCCGGTTGTTGTCCGGTAGAGACATTTTAAGAAAATCTTCATTTCAGAAAATATAGAACCTAAGGCTAACCTAAGAATCACAGATTTTACAGCTGAATCAGTGGCTTCAGACTAGAGCACATTTCCTGCACTGCAAACAGAAACGGGTGACTCTTCTCACAAATTTCTTGCTTTTCCTATTGATTCTGTATCCTTCATTTCTCTGGGACACATTTTCTTCTCTGGTGTTGTTTTCGATGAGGCTTTGACTAAAGTCCAGCTTTTAGCAGGACTTTAGTCAAAGCCCCACTGGCAAAAATCCTCAGTGCAGACCTTTTTATGCCATGTAGGAACCAATAAGGAGAGAGTTCTCAAAACAAGGACAGGAAAGCACAGGACTGCATTTAACATGATTATGTCATCCAGAGCTGATGAGTCATCTGTGTCTCCCTCCTTCCTGTGTGTTGTCAAAAGAAACAGAGCAATTGACAGGGGAAAACAGAATAAAATTTAATTTACCCTGGTTTTGTTTCTAGTTAACAACCTACATAACTGTCAAAATGTGACAAGTTGAGCAAGCAAGCAGCTGATTTTGCCTCAAATCTACCTAGATACATGGAGAACTTCCTTCCTGTCTGGAGATTTTTGATTCTGAATCTGGGCTGCCCATGTATCTGTCTTCTGATTTTTTGATCGTTTTTTTTCCCTGTTAATATGTGTGGATTTTATGCAAAGTATAATTAAATGTTACACATAATACGATATAATGAATTATATGCAAATACAATATACAACTAAAACCAAATTCTGAAGTCAAGATATCTTTAAAACATATACGCTGGTTTAGATTAGCACCACATACTATGAAATGTCCCTCTGTACTTAACTCATTTACAATCTGGTGTGGGAGTTCCTTCTGTTTGTGTGCTGCTTTCATTGGCAATGAAGAAACTCTCAAGATCCAGGTTTGGGTCTCATCAGGTTTGTGTTGCCATTAAGTAAGGTGTAACACTCTGCTCATAAGCCCCAGTTAAATGCTCTGTAGCCATACCACCAAAAAGAATCATAGTTAATCCTGCAACTAGCATGAACCATGGAGCATTGTTAACAGGGTTCCAAAGTTTTTGATGCTACCACTGAGTCAAAAAGCCTTCTCTGAAAAAAAAATCATGCTTGTGCTTGCTACTAGCAAACAGACTACCCGAGAAAATGCTACTATCAAAACGTCACACGTAAATCATTCCTTTGTTCTAGCATTCCCTTTTAAGTGTTCTCAGGTTTTATGTGGATATAGCTGACCATGCTGCTAGTTAATTTTATGGCTGCCCTGACTTGATATAATAACTAAGAAACTAAATTATTTGCAGTACTGTTTGGACAATTGCTTACCTTACATGTGTTGTATCCTAAACCTAAATCACAAATCTGTTCGTCACTACACAAATAACTGGCAAAGTTTCGTCAGATGGCAGTGGAGCCATCTGCCTCTACAGTAGCTACATAGCTTCTCTTCAGAATCTGTCTACTCTCTCTATCATTCTTTCAGCCTGGCTTTACTCTGTAAAGGCTTTGGTTGAAGCCATTTTCTTAACTAGCCAATGGCAATAAAACCACCTCACAGAATACATCACCTCTTACATCACGGGAGCATATTAAAAAGAAAAAAAAAGTTTAGAAAGTAACTCGAACAAAAACTAAACTAATGCAATTACAAACCAACAATAGTGTAAGCACAATGACATCAGAAATTATAATGCTGACACAGATGGGAAACCCTCTCAAATTGCCACACATGGCATAAAAGACTTGAACAAAAATTTTATGCTAAAACAGAAATAATCTTCTTTTACTGTACAATATTTTTGATAGACTTCAATTTCAAAATGACAAGCTAAAATGGTTACATATAATCAACCCATATTTATACAGTTTGTGATAGATTTGCATTCATTTGCACTTGCACAAAAATATAAAACAGCTTTACTAATTATTGCATTTATTTGACATTTTCTAAGCAGATATTTTATTGAAAGTAGCAGGAAGAATTGTGAAGTAATATAAATACTGCACTTACACATGAAATTAAAAACTATATAAAGAAATTGTACCCATTAATAAATAAATTATATAAATACATAAATATATATATCAGCAACCCCATATTTATGTATATATATAATTTTCATACATATACTCATATAAATATATGAACGGAACTGAAAAAATAGCAGTAACATTGGTGAGATATTATGAAAAGTTATCCCTTGTACTATGAAAGTATAGGAGAATATATTAACAAAGGTAGCAATACGTTGTTTTAAGATTTGCTTCTTGGACAAGGACATTCCAATAACTCCAAACTCTATTGAAAAGAGCATTTAAAAATATATTTGCTCCTCCCAATATGAGGCAGAGCATCCATTTTTGATGTTCTTACTGCTTATGTCCTCATAGAACAGAAATCTCTCCATTGCTATTAGAAGCCTCACAAGGATTGAATACACGAGATATGACTGAAGTTGAACCTTCATGATAGTGGCTTAAATTAGCAGGAATAAAATTTCTCACTCTAATGTTCAACATGGCAGAAAAGTGAGGACCATGAAAAATCTTCAGATTTTTTTTAATATTTTGATGTTTTATTAATTTCTTTTTCTTTCTCAAAATTTATTAAAATAAAAAAATCTCCATTTCCTCCCCTCCTCCCAACCCCCTGCCACTCCCCCCACTCCCTCCCCTCCTCCCTCTCCATCCCCAAGAGCAGTCAGGGTCTCCTGCCCTGTGGGTAGTTCAAGCTCCTCCCCCCGCCCTCCAGGTCCAGGAAGGTGAGCATCCAAACAGACTGGATCCCAAAAATCCAATATATGCAGAGGAAACAAGTCCCAGTGTCATTGTCAATGGCTTTTCAGAAAGATTCCGGCCAGCCACATTCAGAGAATCCGGCCTCATTCAGAGAATCTGGGTGGATCACTTGCTCGCTCAGTCCCAGTCAACTGGCCTTGGTGAACTCTCATTAGATCAGTCCCCTTGTATCAGTGGGTGATCGCACCCCACGTGATCCTGATTTCCTTTTTCATGTTCTTCCTCCTTCTGCTCCTTATTTGGACCTTGGGGGACTCAGACCTGTGCTCCAATGTGGGTCTCCATCTGTATCGCCATCCCTCATTGGATGAGGGTTCCCTATTATCTTCCCTTCCTTGCTCACATTCTCTTTCCTTCTGCTTCTTGTTTGGACCTAGGGAGTTAAGTCCAGTGTTCCAATGTTGGTCTCTGTTTCCATCTCCATCCATCGCCAAATGAAGGATCTATGGTGATAAGCAAAATATTCATCAGTATGGTTATGGGCCAAGGCCGGTTCAGGCACCCTCTCCTCTGTCCAGAGAACAATCTGGGGATCTCTCCTTGGACCTGGGATCCCATATATAATCAAGTCTCCTGTAAACCCTATAATGACTCCCTTAGTTGAAATATATTCTTCCCTGATCCCATATTCATCCTTCCTCCCTCCCCCCATCCCAGGCCACCTAGCTTTACCCATTCCTCCCCTACTCCCTTCTCTCTAACCCTCTCCCCATCCAACAACCCTCCCCTTCCAATGCACCTGAGGTTACCTGGGACTCTTGACTATTTCCTACCTCCTGGCGGATAGCTAAATAATCTTCCACAGGTTCATCTTCTTATTTAGCTTCTCTAGGATCACGAATAATAGGCTCAGAGACCTTTAATTATGATTAGAATTCACTTATGAGTGAATACATACCATGTTCCTCTTTTTGGGTCTGGCTTACCTGACTCAGTAAAGCGTTTACTTTTCTTTTCTTTTTTTTATTATTTTTTAATTTTCTTTAATTTTTTTTATTTAATTTTTACTGGGAACCCCTCCAGAATTAAGTCTCTTGCAAACACTAAAATGACTTCCTTAGCTGAGATATAAACCTACCTGCTCCCCCAACCATCCTTCTTCCCTACCCTCTCCCATTCCCCTAAGCATTCCCCAATCCTCCCCCTCTCCCCTCTCCCTGACCATCTTCCCTTACTTCCACCCCCCACCCCTCATGCACCCGAGTTTGCCTGGCAGTCTTGCCTAGTTCCACTATCCAGAAGGATAACTATATGATTTTCTTCAGGTTCACCTTCTTATTTAGCTTCTCTAGGATTACAAATTATAGATTCAAAGACCTTTAACTATGGCTAGAATCCACTTATGAGTGAGGACATACCATATTCCTCTTTTTGGATCTGGGTTACCTCACTCAGTAAAGCGTTTTCTATTTCCATCCATTTGCATGCAAAATTAAAGATGTCATTGTTTTTTACTGCTGAGTAAAACTCTAATGTGTATATGTTCCACACCTTTTTTAACCATTCTTCTATTGAGGGGCACCTAGGTTGTTTCCATGTTCTGGCTATTACAAATAGTGCAGCTATGAACATAGTTGAACAAATGCTTTTGTAGTATGATAGGGCATCTCTTGGGTATATTCCCAAGAGTGGAATTGCTGGGTCCTGAGGGAGGTTGACTCCAAGTTTCCTGAGAAACCGCCACACTGATTTCCACAGTGGCTGCACAAGTTTGCATTCCCACCAACAATGGATGAGTGTTCCCCTCACTCCACATCCTCTCCAGCATAGGCTATCATTGGTGTTTTTGTCTTTAACTATTCTGACAGGTGTAAGATGGTATCTCAAAGTGGTTTTGATTTGCATTTCCCTGATCGCTAAGGAGGTTGAGCATGACCTTAAGTGTCTTCTGACCATTCGAAGTTCATCTGTTGTGAATTCTCTGTTCAGTTCAGTACCCATTTTTTAATTGGGTTAATTAGAGTTTTATTGTCTAGTTTCTTGAGTTCTTTGTATATTTTGGAGATCAGACCTTTCTCTGATGAGAGGTGAAGATCTTCTCCCAGTCAAAAGGCAGCCTTTTTGTCTTACTGACAGGGTCCTTTGCTTTAAAGAAACTTCTCAATTTCAGTAGGTTGCTGTGGGAGTTCCTTCAGCTCCTTCAGCCAATCGCCGCTGAGTTACCAGCCCATTGGGGCGTGGTCTCTCCCTTTAAAAAAAAGCAGCGGCTGTCCTCCACTCTCTCTTTGTCTTCCGGCTCCGTTTCCGGCCCCTGGACTCCTTTCCTGTTCGCGCGGAGGGGCTGTTGTCTGGGACGGTAATCTGTAAGTTTTTTCCCCTTTGAATAAATAACCATTCTATTAATCATAATTCCAAACTGGTGTGGGATTGTCTGTGACTTACGCCTTCATCTGGCGCCCCACGTTTGGTTGTAGAACCCCCCCTTCCCCCCCACTCAACTGCTTGCTACCAGCTCGGCTAGTCACGAGACCTCCCTCAGCTGCGGCCTGTGCCCTGTGTGTGGAGCCAGCAGTTCAGTTAAACCCCACGCCTCCCAAGCTCCACAGGCTCGGGACAGTCTCTGCCTGCCTGGTTTGCTCTTTTCTGAGTTGTTTTTAAATTTCCCTTGTAAGTGCGGTGCTTTAGTGGCGTGAATCAGAACGACTCGGTCACGTGGAGGCATACGCGGCTTCCGGGTTGCTCTTTTCTACCCCTGGATTCTGGGTTTCTGGTTCCGTGTATGGAATTGATTTAATTAAACTTTCTTTCTTGAGCAACTTATATTTCCTAATTTTTAACAAATACTAAGGCAGACACTGAAACAGGACCTGTTTAAGTCACCTTTGCAGTGGTTCTAGTCGCAACTTGGCAACAGCGCCGCCAACTAGACAAGAGGTAATATGGCAGTTTTTGTTTCCAACGCCAATTTTACTGTTTTCTTTATTAATACAATGGATTATGTCATGCAAGGTTTATATGACTATGGGAATATATTAATTTACTTGTTGCTAGGTTTCAGTTTTCTTTTCAATATTTTATCATTAAGAAAGATACGATTTTTACGGACTAATATTGAACAACTAGTTGAAAGGATTAAAATTATTGAAAATCAGGGGTTATCTGAACAAGTGGATACTATGATAGACAAAATTGACTCCATGTCCAAGGGTACTAGGAAGTTACCTGAAAGGGTACAGGCTGTTGAATTTGACGTTCAGATGTTACCACAAAGTTTTGATAAGGTAACAGATAGAATGAACCTCCAGAATGGGAACCAAAAAACTGATACCTTAGTGAAATTACTAGAAACACGGGTAGGTCAGGAGATTCAGGATTTAAGGGATACAATGATAAAAAGATTAGAAATGATTGAAGAAACTATTGGAGCTGGTGAACAGAGTAAGAAGGCACAAGGACAGGATACAATGCCACCGCCAGCTGTTAGAACTGGCTTACCCAGGGTCCTAACAACATACCCTGTAATTTATTCTGACAAAGGGTTAACTTCCAAAGGCTCAAAGGGAGTTAAAGAAGCTAGATGGACACCAATAGCAATGAATGATTTAAAAAATCATTGCTTAAAAAATTAAGCAAGCTGTCGTTAACTTTGGCTTGCACTCTGCATTTGTTAAGGAAATGATAAGGACTTGGGCTTCTAATGTCAGAGCTACCCCCCATGATTTCTCTCAGCTAGTGTCTGCAGTTTTAGATGATGGGCCTTCCTTGATGTTTGGAATTTATTTCAGAGAAGAATCCAAACATATGGAACAGCAAGGAAGAGCAAAAGGTGTGGAGGTTTCCCAAGATCAAATTCTTGGTGTAGGAGCATATGCTGATCCACAGGTCCAAGCTCTTTATGATGAAGAAGTGCTGTCCTTATGTCACAAAGCAGCCTTGAATGCTTTGAATAGAATACAAGATCCAGCAAAAAGGGTCGAATCATATACCAGGGTTAGGCAGGGACAGAGAGAACCCTTTACTGACTTTGTGCAGAGATTAATTAAGGCTCTGGACATAGGGGTAACAGACCCAGAAGCTAGACGAATACTTCTTGAATCTCTAGCTTTTGAAAATGCAAATACTGAATGTAAAAAGATAATTGGGCCTTTAAGATCTAGATCAGCACCAATGGAAGAATGGATACAGCATACAATGAATGTTGAGATGTTTAGCTATAACGATGAATCCTGGGTAGGAGAAGCGATTTCCAAAGCTATGAGGAGACATCAAACTACCAGGTGTTTTAATTGTGGTAAATTAGGACATCTGAAAAGGGATTGCAGGCAAAGAAATCCTAGGAATAATATCTCCTCTGGGAATGACAAAAGTAGGAGATCTCAGCCTTCAGGTATATGCAGAAGATGCGGTAAAGGCCGACATTGGTCCAACGAATGCAGGTCAACAACAGACAGACAAGGCAACCCGATACCATCGGGAAACTCCTTGAGGGGCCTCTCGCAGGCCCCCAAGCCAAAAGTGGCCCAGTCATTCCCAGTTACAGTCGAAAATGTGTCTCACCAAGAAAATTAAAAACTCCAATGTCTGCCGTAAAAAGTAATACTGGTCTAAATGATGAATTACATGTGGAGAATGAGTCAAAAAATTCAGGAGGACAGAGTAAACGTATATTTTGGCAAACGTATATTAACGATCAAAGACCAAAGCTAAGAGTCTGTATAAATGGCATTTTTATTGAAGGCTTATTAGACACAGGTGCGGATGTAAGTATAATTACTCCAGAATCCTGGCATCCGAATTGGCCTCTTCATGAGGTAGATGTTCAGTTCCTGGGAATTGGAACCCTATCTCGTGTAAAACAAAGCACAAGATGGGTGGAATGCATAGGGCCTGAAGGGCAAATAGGAAGATTAAGGCCATATATAGCAAATATTGCAATAAATTTATGGGGCCGTGACCTGCTACAGCAATGGAATACCCAGATTAACATTCCTGTAGTTCCAGGAACTCACAATTCTGGGAAGGATATAATGAGGTATTATGGAAAAAGGTCACCAGCCATTCAGGCTGTACAAGAACACACAGCCAATAGCAAACCTTTAGAGGTACCAACAGCCCTACCTTTAAAATGGCTAACTGAGAAGCCAATATGGATCAAGCAGTGGCCTCTAGCTGAAGATAAGTTACAGGCTTTGGAACAGCTGGTACAAGAGCAACTAGATGCTAACCATATTGAAGAATCAACCAGCCCTTGGAATTCTCCTGTGTTTGTTGTAAAAAAGAAATCTGGTAAATGGAGAATGGTGACAGATCTAAGAGCTGTCAACAAGGTAATTCAGCCTATGGGTCCGCTACAATCTGGAATTCCTTTGCCTTCTCTATTACCAAGAGGATGGCCTCTTATAGTTATTGATTTGAAAGATTGTTTTTTCACTATACCTTTGCAAAAAAAGGATAGAGAAAAATTTGCCTTCACAGTGCCTACTTATAATAATTCTCAGCCTACTAGGAGATATCAATGGACTGTCCTCCCACAGGGGATGCTCAATAGTCCCACATTGTGTCAATATTTTGTTAATAAGCCACTGGAAATAATTCGTAAGCAATTTCCCAAGTCCATAATTTATCATTACATGGATGACATTTTATTATCTGATTCAAATAAAGATATTTTGGAAAGTATGTTTGAAGAAGTAAAGAAAGTTTTGCCTAGGTGGGGATTACAAATTGCCCCTGAAAAGATTCAAAGAGGAGATTCTATTAATTACCTAGGCTACAGAATAGGGTTAGAGAAAATTCGAACACAAAAGGCACAAATTAGGAGAGACCGGTTACGGACTCTTAATGACTTCCAAAGATTGTTAGGAGATATTTCCAGTCTACGACCAGCTGTTGGGATAACACCTGATCTAATAGTTCATTTAAACAAAACCTTAGATGGTGATAAGGATTTGAATAGTCCCAGAAAATTGACAGTTGAAGCAGAAAAGGAACTGACAATGATTGAGGAAAAATTACAGGAGGCACATGTGGATAGGGTCAACCCGAATCTTAGTTCCATCCTAGTCATACTGCCTTCCAGAATTTCTCCTACAGGGATTTTAATGCAGAGGGAAGATATTATTTTAGAGTGGATATTTATACCTCATAAACCAAGTAAAAAATTAAAAACTTATGTAGAAAAGGTTTCAGAATTAATTATAAAAGGTAAACTGAGACTTCGTCAACTAGCAGGTATAGACCCAGCAGAAATTATAGTGCCTTTTACTACAGAGGAAATAAGAAAGTTATGGGAAGATAATGAACCATGGCAAAGAGCTTGTGCTAATTTTTTGGGAGAAATTAGCAGCAACTATCCCAAAAGTGATAGACTTAACCTCATAAAGAGAACTTCTTGGATTCTTCCTAGAATTGTACGTGATGCTCCAATAACTGGAGCTCGGACATTTTATACCGATGCAAATAAATCAGGGAAAGCAGGTTATAAATCAGAAGAATTGAGTAAGGTGGAACAAAGCCCTTATAGTTCTGTCCAGAAGGCAGAATTATATGCCATTCTTATGGTGCTAAGGGATTTTAAAGAACCTCTTAATATAGTTACAGATTCACAATATGCACAAAGAGTTATCTTGCATATTGAAACCGCTGAATTCATACCAGATGACACAGAGTTGACTTCATTGTTTATCGAGGTACAGGACATAATTAGGAATAGGCTTTGTCCAATGTACATAACACACATCCGGTCCCATACCGGTCTGCCTGGGCCTCTAGCACAAGGTAACGCTGAAATTGACCAATTATTGATTGGAAGCGTTCTGCAGGCCTCAGAATTTCATAAAAAACATCATGTCAATAGTAAAGGCTTAAAGAAAGAGTTTTCCATTACATGGCAACAAGCTAAGGACATTATAAAGAGATGTCCTACTTGTTCTTTCTATAATCAAACACCATTGCCTGCAGGGAGTAACCCAAAGGGTACTCAAAGGAATGAAATCTGGCAGATGGATGTGTTCCACTTTATGGAATTTGGTAAATTAAAATATGTACACCACACCATAGACACGTATTCAGGTTTTCAATGGGCAACTGCCCTGAGCTCAGAAAAGGCTGATTCGGTAATCACACATTTATTGGAAGTTATGGCCATCATGGGTATACCTGCACAAATAAAGACAGACAATGGTCCAGCATATGTATCTAAGAAAATGAAACGCTTCTTTGCTTATTATAATATAAAACACGTTACAGGTATACCAAATAATCCTACAGGTCAGGCAGTTATAGAAAGATCAAATCGTACTATAAAGGATATGCTAAACAAACAGAAAGGGATGAAAGATACCCCCAGAAATAGATTGCATAATGCTTTATTAACCTTGAATTTTCTTAATGCTAATGAGAAAGGAACAACAGCAGCAGAGAGGCATTGGATAATGGAAAAAACTTCTGAACTAAACCAACCTGTTTATTTCAAAGACGTGCTGACCTCTCAATGGAAGCCAGGAAATGTGCTACGTTGGGGAAGGGGTTTTGCTCTTGTTTCCACAGGAGAAGAAAAATTGTGGATACCATCAAAATTAATAAAGGTTCGATTTGAAGAGGAGAAACCTCTTGGAAAGGAGAAATGACAGCATCTACAATGATGATAACCATACAGGTGGTAAGAAAAGCATATAGAATGGGGGCAGGGTTCTGTTCTTATCTCCACAGGAAAACACTGATCTTTGAAAAGTTCAAGGGACCCTGGATATTTGAATACTGACAGATGGAAAATAACGGCCCAATAGGGACTATCAAGAAAACTGAATAGGTTCTGTAAGTACCATATACTAAATCATATTTCTAAATTTATAGAGCTGGTTTTAGAGTTGAACTCTGGCTCAGTCCCTCTCTAATTCCAAGCCTGTTGTTTAAAGAAAAACCCAGAGTTTCTGGAGTTTCTGTCTCATGTCAAGAGCCATGATATGGGACAGAAAGAAATATGAGTTTAGAAAACATCTTTACTTTTCTTCATATCTATCATACCTTCATTAAATATATCTATCATGTCTCTCATTGAATATAGGTATTCATGTATATGTCTATATAATTAATGTTTAAGTTTTCCACAATGAACAATGAGTTTTTCCTACAGTGACATTTGAAGTTTCCAGGAAGAAGATGGGGCCCCATAACAACAACTCCACCTGGTTGATATGACGTCATGATACTGATAGCGCTACTACAAGACCTGTTTTGGGTACCAGCTGCACAAGACGGTTCCAACGTGCTGAAATGGTGCACATCTTGTACAACATTCTGGCCAGACCTCCACAAAATACTCAGAGACTATTTGCAATTTTAAAAGACATTGATCTTGAAATTTAACCATCATTTTACTTTCACAGGATCCCCCAGAAAGAACGTCGCCCCCATGACAGCTGGAAGTAATTCTAGAGAACGACGTCCCCTCTCCCAATAAAGTTTGTCCTTGGGTTTAGGGACATCATTTAGGGGTTGGTTATAATTAGTATACGGTTGAGGGTTGGGGGAGGAATTTTATAAGCACAGGAATCTTAAAAAAAAAAAAAAAAAAAGGAGGGATAATTGGATTATGGGATAAATAGATTTGTACTTGTGAGTTATTGCTTTTAGACAAACATATTGGTATCGATTCCTATATATTGATACAAAGTTAAATTATGTTGACTATTTTATGCATGCATGCTTCATGCTTCTACCTCTGTTTAAAACATTTTTATGTATTTGTATATATATATTGTATTGATATATGTATATTTACCATATTGCATTGTACACTTCTACCTCTGATTAAGATACTTATATATTGTTTATGTATTGATATATATTTACCATATTGCAATGTATACTTGCACATTGTTTATATTTGGAGGTCTCATTGTCCTCATTTATTGCACACTTGTTTATTATCTCAGTCTTTAAGTTAGATAGATATTGAGAATTATATAGATCAACAGTCATCTAAGTTTGTCATTTATAATTAGACTAATCAGGTTCTTTAGATATATAGAGATTATATTCAGTATAGATAGATAATCTTCAACCTCTTCAAAGAGCTGTAGAAAATGGCCTTTAATCTAATTCAGAGTTCTATGGTAGGGAGACACAATCACTCCTGGCAACACTGATCTATGCCCGAGAGAATGTTGAGCACCAAAGACACTCCACCTGGAGCCTTTCTTCTTGGCAGAACTGGCCTTTGGGTAAAAAAATGCTCATACCTCAACTACTGACAGAGTTACAGAATATCCGTAAATGGATAAAACAAGACTGTCATATCCTGCCAAGACAGGGTAAGATAGTTTTGAAGTTTCTTGCCTTTGAAAATGGTATGTCAGTTACATCAGGCCTTAGCCAAAGTTGGTTGCTTCAACGCTGCAAATGTGACTTTGGGTGTTTGTCCAGGTAGCCAGTTGTCTCTGCGATTTGGTACATGTTCTGGAAGTTGTTTGATTGCACTTCCTAATTACTCAGATAACATTATTTCCCTTCTCAGATCTTCGATGGGATTGAAGATTATATAAATGTAGTTACTTTCCTTTCATGACTTGGCCAAGTTATTTGTTATACAAGACTTAAGCTAGTTAGAATAGGATATTTGTATTTATTGTATATAATTTCGTAGGTTTGTACTTATTGTATATAATTGCGTAGTAGGCTTAGAACTCTCTTACTTAAACAAAAGGGGGAGATGCTGTGGGAGTTCCTTCAGCTCCTTCAGCCAATCGCCGCTGAGTTACCAGCCCATTGGGGCGTGGTCTCTCCCTTTAAAAAAAAGCAGCGGCTGTCCTCCACTCTCTCTTTGTCTTCCGGCTCCGTTTCCGGCCCCTGGACTCCTTTCCTGTTCGCGCGGAGGGGCTGTTGTCTGGGACGGTAATCTGTAAGTTTTTTCCCCTTTGAATAAATAACCATTCTATTAATCATAATTCCAAACTGGTGTGGGATTGTCTGTGACTTACGCCTTCAGTAGGTCCCATTTATTCATTGTTTCTCTTATTGTCTGTGCTACTGGGGTCCTACTTAGGAAGTGGCCTCCTGTGCCTATATCTTGTAGACTACTTCCCACTTTCTCTTCTATCAGGTTCAAAGTGGGCAGATTAATGTTGATGTCTTTAATCCATTTGGACTTGAGTTTTGTGCATGGTGATAGATATGGATCTACTTTCATTCTTCTACAGATTGACATCCAGTTATGCCAGCACCATTTGTTAAAGATGCTTTCCTTCTTCCATTGTATACCTTTAGCTCCCTTGTTGAAAATTAGGTGTTCATAGGTTTGTGGGTTAGTATCCGGGTCTTCTATTCGATTCCATAGGTCGACTTCTCTATTCTTATGCCAATATCAAGCTGTTTGCAATACTGTAGCTCTGTTATAGAGTTTGAAGTCAGGGATGGTAATGCCTCCAGAAGTTCCTTTATTGTATAAGATTGTTTTGCCTGTCCTGATTCTTTTTGTTTTGCTATATAAACTTGATTATTGTTCTCTCAAGGTCTGTGAAGAAGTTTGATGGGATTTTGATGAGGATTGCATTGAATCTATAGATTGCTTTTGGTAGAATTGCCATTTTTACTATGTTGATACTCCCAATCCAAGAGCAGGGAAGGTCTTTCCATTTTCTGTTATCCTCCTCAATTTCTTTCTTCAAAGACTTAAAGTTCTTGTCAAATAGGTCTTTCACTACCTTGGTTAAAGTTACCCCAAGATATTTTATGCTATTTTGGCTCTCGTGAAATGTGATGTTTCTCTGATTTCCCTCTCTGCTTCTTTATCCTTTGTGTATTGCAGGGCAACCGATTTTTTGGAGTTGATCTTGTATCCTGCCACATTCCTAAAGGTGTTTATCAGCTGTAGGAGTTCTTTGGTAGAGTTTTAGGGATCGCTTATGTACACTATCATATCGTCTGCAAATAACGAAAGTTTAACTTCATCTTTTCCAGTTTGAATCCCCTTGATATCCTTATGTTGTATTATTACTATTGCTAGAACTTCAAGCACTAAATTGTAGAGGCATGGAGAGAGTGGACAGCCCTGTTGTGTTCCTGATTTTAGTGGAATGGCTTTGAGTTTCTCTATACTCAATTTGATGTTAGCTGTCAGCTTGCTAAATATTGCTTTTATGATATTTAGGTATGATCCACGTATCCCCAATCTCTTCAACACCTTTATCATAAAGGGGTGATGAATTCTGTCAAATGCTTTTTCAGCATCCACTGAAATTATCATATGTTTTTTTCTTTCAGTTTATTTATATGATGGATTACATTGATAGATTTGCATGTGTTGAACCAGCCCTGCATCTCTGGGATGAAGCCCACTTGATCATAATGGATAATTTTTCTGATGTGTTCTTGGATTTGGTTTGCAAGTATTTTATTGGGAATATTTTGCATCAATGTTCATGAGTGAGCTAGGTCTGTTATTCTCTTTCTTGGTTGTGTCTTTGTGTGGTTTTGGTATCAGGGTAACTGTAGCTTCATAAAAAGAGTTTGGCAGTGACTCTTGTGTTTCTATATTGTGAAATACATGAAGGAGTGTAGGTATTAGCTCTTCCTGGAAGTTCTGTTCTGGTAGAATTCTGCATTGAAACTATCTGGCTCTGGGCTTTTTTTGGTAGGGAGATTTTTGATAACAGCTTCTAATTCTTCATGACTGACAGGTCTATTTAGATTGTTCACCTGGTCTTGGTTCCATTTTGGTTTATGGTACTTATCTAAAAAAATGTCTACTTCTTTTACATTTTCCAATTTTGTGACATACAGGCTTTTGTAGTAAGATCTAATGATTCGCTGAATTTCCTCGGTGTCTGTGGTTATGTCCCCCTTTTCATTTTTGATCTTATTAATATGCGTGTTCTCTCTCTGCTGTTTGATTAGTTTGGAGAGTAGTTTGTCAATCTTGTTATTATTCTCCAAGAAACAGCTTTTTGCTTCATTGATACTTTGGATTGTTTTCTGTGTTTCTATTTTGTTGATTTCAGCCCTCAGTTTGATTATTTCCAGCCCTCTACTCCTCGTGGGTGAATCAGCTGCCCCAACCACCGAAGCTGCAGGATGTGATATGCCAGCTGGAAAGCCTGCTTGCAGTTGGTGGAAAAGTAGGCCCTGGATCAGCTCAGCAAGAATCCTGGCCACCAAGGGGTGCTGATCCTCCAGCAGAAGATTCATCAGAGGGGGGAACCTGACCCAGTACCAGAAGATCCACTAGAGAACAGTTGAAGGAAGAGATGGGCAGACGCCAAGGCAAGAATTTCTCCAACAATCTGAAAAACAACATGAAAATACCAGATCCCAGCGATCTTTCTACAGAAGGACTTGAAGACCCTGTTCCGGAAGAAGTGGAAAACAGTGTCATTCTGAAAGCAATGGAGTCCCTTAAACAGGGTATGAATAACTCACCTAAAGATCTGGAAGAGAAGTATAACAAAAAGATTAAAGAAATGAGTAAAGGAATGGAAGAGAAATATAACAAAAGGTTTGAAGAAATGAGTAAATCCGTAAACGACACCCTGGGAAACCAAGAAAAAACAATATAAAAGATAGATATTTCTTTCCCTACCATCCCACAGTTTTCTTAAGTACATCAATCTCTGTCTGAAGCCGAGTACCTACTTGGGCTTGCTCTATCCAGAGTTCATGAGAGTCTTTATGCCATTGCTCTACAAAGTGTTTTGTCTGCAAGGACATATGTAAAGCAATACCAGCCACAGAAGCAGAAACAACAAGAGCAGTAAGATTAAGAGTTACAGCTATTACTATACAGAACATGTGCTTAGTTCTTTTCAATATCTTTTTGAAGAATTCTACTATATTATCTAGAGGATTATGCGCCCAAGAATGACCCAAGGTAAAGACAGCCAAATATGTGTATGCTACTGTAATATCATAATTGATTGATTTTGAAGATTAAACTTATCAGAGGTATTAATGCATAAATACAATTGACTATCATAACAATTCCATTTGTAAAATTAATTCTTCCAGCAAAAAATACATGTGGTATTGACACATTAGCAGTAATATTAGTACTTCCAAATAAGGGAAATCTGTAAGTAGAAGCAGATACTACTGTTGCAAAAAATGAGCTATTTAAAAGCTGACCGTGTTTTAAGGCAGCCACAGTCTTCTGAATTGCAGTAGAGGCTGTGAGTAAAACAACGCAATTTTCACCAATTTCTCCATCTCCCAATGCCAGAAGATTGCTTCCAGTTATAGTTTCATTCTCGGCTCAATTCAACCTGGTAGCATTAGGCAAATTATAAGTGGTAATATTCCATTCAGAACAAGTGTTAATAAATTGACCATATGTGCCCCAATGGATCTATTTATTTTGAATTATTATGCTAAATTGGCCCCAACAAGTCTCCCAAATTAATGGCTGATATTTTAAAACACAATACGTAGTATCTGGACATAGAGGATATGATAATTCATAATATTCAATAATATTGGCTCAGGTCTGATTAATGGACCATGTTGAATGTCTTTGAAGACAAATCTGATATCTGCCTATTTTAATACCAGGTTGTAACCAATGATGTAATCCCACTGATAAACAAGGACAATTTTCAAAGCTTATTGGCTTTCTATCATCCTTATAAGGAAAATTATAAGAGGTCCCATCAAAATTATACAGATAAGCCAAGTCATTTCAAGGAGGAGTGACGATACTTATGGTGATATACACTAAAACATCAGTATCTCCCCCAAAGACAGGCTTTATCCTAGGTGTACATGGGACATAAACACAATAACTGACTGCTGATCCCTGAACAGAAGAGACAATTAACAGAGCACATACGGCCAGAGAACAATATTTGGCTGTAACCGGTCTTTCGGACTGCAGGGCAATACTCTGACCATAGGGCATAAGAGATTTCACCTGACCCCAAGTTTGTGATCATGGTGAAGACCAATGTTGTCGAGGTAGCTTCCAAGAACATAATTTTACCATGAACAATACTGGAATGTCTTCTTCAGGACCTATAATTGTTACTCATCCTGCAGAGATACATTACGATACATTCTCCCTTTCTACATTAGCAATGCAGACTTCCATTCATTATCTTTGACATTTTTTCTGCTAGATCAACATTTGAAGTATAAGCAAAATATTTATCTACCCTAGTTAGAATATCCCTTTGGGGAAGATTTGAGAAATTTAATATTAATTAATATAAAGTTGCCCTAATTCTTCCAAATATCTCACATTAATTCCAAACATTTTATTGTTTTAAAACGTATTGGACCTTTAAGTATGATTTGCTTATCAAAATGGTATTTTGTATTGAACATGTAGATGTGTAGCATTAGTATGTAAATATTCACATTCCTCTTGAACAAGGAAAAAGTTACCAGTAATCCCTTAAAGCATTTCCAAATTTTCAAATGTCAGATCTCTAGACATTTTGCATGTGATCAGAGGTTATAACCTATTCAAAATGCATTTTGAATATGGTCTTTAACTACCTTCACTTTTGCCTGAGCTTCTTTGATAAGAAACTGATTTGTCCATTTCCAGACATTTTAAATCTTTTAACATTTTATTTTCTTTTTGTAGTTTATAATAAATGGTCGCCATAGTTTCATCAGCCAATTGCAGCTTTCTACTTTCAGATGGAGTATCTTTTCATACTTTCCTATAATAATTAATATTTCCTGTTTCCTAAACTGTTAGCATAGCTCATTATAACACTCATTGGCACTTTTAAATGCTTGACATTTTAAGAATTTATTTTCTTGCTTCTTCTCCAATTAAAGTTCTTTCAACTGCTTGTTTTAGCAGAGCTAGGAATTCAATATTAGGCTCATTAGATTTCTGGATAACTTTAATCCAAGAACCATAGTTCTCTCCCATGGTGCAAAGATGCTCCAATGCTTCCATGCCTATTTCTCTTTGTTAGTCATATGTTAAAACCGGGGTATAAGCCTGCTGATTAGGGTTGTTACCAGCTCCACTTGCCTGTTAACACAGGAAAAATAATTTTCCTTAGCACAAAATTATTGCTGGATGTATTAATTTGAGCCTTCTCAAATTAAAAACCCATATTTGCCATTGTAAATATTTGGGCTCCTTATTATCCATTTTGTCTATCTTATCTTTTAATATTTTCCTTTCTCTCCCCATATCATTTTCAACTAAATGTCAACTAAAATCATAATGCCTCTAAAATTTATTTATTCTAATTAAAAAAAAGACAGTTATAGGGACATTTCTTGGTCCAAATGCTTAATCCTTTAAGAGCCTCTCTAACTCTCTATCATTTTTCTCTTATATAAACATCTTTTATGTATACAAAAAACCTTAACTTTCAATTTTAATATTTTCCAAGCCCATGCCTTTAATGCATTTCTCATTTCATGTTAAGTAATTGTCCCATGTTCGCTGGTCTGCTTACAGAGTTTTAGAATGCACAGCAGGTTCCTGTGTTTCTCTTCCTCTTAATTATACTTCACTTTATATGTGTGTCTCTGAACAGCTTATTCACTGAATTTACTGTGTTCCAGCCAAACAATGGGCGCCAGTTTACCCTGACCCACCTGTAAGTCAATGCATCCCTAGAGGGGGAAAGAGAATGAGGTGGAAGAAGAGACACAGGAGATGGAGACAAGACAGGATTCTGATGAAGTTTTGTTTATTCAAGGGAAAAATCCAGGTAAATATAGGGTAAGGGAAAGGAGGAAATTCTGCTCGTGTACATGGTTAACTAGGCAACTTACTAGACAATAACTATGGTCTAATGGTCAGGAATAAAATCCCTAACAGCATCATGAAGAAAAGTCAGAATGTTCAGAACATGGGAACAATGGAGCAATAACAACTTGGACAGTTAGTATTTGACAGATCATAGCAGCATGAGAAGCCAAGGACAACAGGATATGCAAAAATGAATCAGGGAACATAAAGTCTCCAACAAAAATTATTGTATTTTATTGTGTAGATAAGATTGTACACATCACTATTCCATACTGAATACACACTGTTGTGATTTTATATGACCAATTTAACACTGACCTTCTTAAAACAAAGGTCTATCAATATTACAATACAGTACAACATGATCCTTTCTTCTTAGCCTCCAATATTTGTCAGTGACTTTTCTGCTAATTGTGTTAATTTTGGAGAGTTTTCCATCTCTTCTGACATTTCAATGAGGGATGTCATTGTGCTAAGCATTTTTCATTGTTTCTTTGCTTTCATTTAATTTTAATAGGCATTTAAGATTTCTAAAATTTTGCTCGTTAATACCTTAACTTTATTTTTTTTCCTGCAAGTTATAGCCAATGTGTCTTGTGGGTCTACGGATAAATATTTAGGATAGAGTTAGAAATTATATTCCTCAGAAAAGTTGCAGAGGAAGTTTATGATTTTGTTATCACTATCTCCCTAACAATATGGAGTAGGCTCGATTGTTGCGTTTGGCAAATTTTTATCTTTGTCAATTATATTTCTACACTTTTAAAAATATAAGAGTAAAAATTTATACATGTCTATGCATATGAAACCAGTAATACCTGCAAAGAGACAAATTTTGACAAATTATATCATTTGAAGTAACTGGAAAATCACACATTTAACCTTGATATGTTGTACTCTTGTTAATTGTGGTTTTAACAGTAATATTTTAGGATGAGTATAAGTAGAATATATAGCTATAATCATGATTTAATTGACTGACTCCCAGATCCTAATAGTGTAAACAGTTTTTTTAAATACTTTATTTTAAGATAAACAGTAAAACTTAATTTTATTTGGTTCTTTGTAGTTTTGTATGGGAGACTTCTGAATGTTGCTCTTATTTGATATATGTGTGGATTATATAAAAACATCAAAGACATTATCATATTGTCCCAGGACATGGAGCATATACAGTGAATGAATGAATCTCTAAGATTTATTTGTGACACATTTCAAGGCTGTGTCCTGCTATTATACTAACACATACAAATAGTAATTGATTTATGTTTATGCATATGTATATTTGTATTACTGAATTATTGTGTAAGTTTGCGTTTGTAATTGTTTCATTCCAAAACTCAGAGACTGTTCTACTGTATTCTGAGGAACATTATGAATTCAAAATATTATCAGAATGCCTTATATATTTTACAGAAATGATGAAAGGGGGAAAATAGATTTTCTCATGTATGCTAGCTTTGAAATGATGCCATGTGCTAGAATAATGCCCCATATCAAAACACACACACACACACACACACACACACACACACACACACACACATATTTCCTTGAAGTCATTTTCAGTGAAAAGCGAGAACAGATATATGGCATGAGGATGAAGTACTGATATTGGTGATTACAGAGAAAATCTAATGAAGGCAATGCAGTGAATTTTATCAAAATTAAAATGTTTAAATAAATATACCTTAAAAGATGTCAAAAGAATTAGAGACTATTACTTTGAAATCAATGTAAAAACATGTATACATATGTGAAAAACTAATACAAGCATGCATACAATTTTGAAATTTGGAAATAATAAATATATTTAGTTCTTTTTAAATTAAAACACTAAATTTTTGCAAAATTATCATGACATTGTTAGATATCATATGCAATTTGTGCATTTCAGAACTGGGTTTTAAAATAACATTCCTATTTAGAAAATATCCTTATTATTTCATAATTTTATGTAAAAATACATACATTTAAGATGTATTACAAATTTTATAATTCATATATTTATTAATTGCATTTGTTGAATCTGACCTGGCCTATTAGAAAATGCCAGCAATAAGCCTTAATGAGCAGGCCAGAATCACAATTAGAACTATAAAGCTAGAAATGAAAGCTTTCCTGTCGATAGCCAATATGTAGGCCTAATAGTAAATAATTGTCACTCATAGTTATCATGGAATGTTGTTTATTTCCCGTCTTACTAAGATGACCCATTTTCTGGAGTAATTAAAATTTATTCTCTTGTCCACCCTCAGTTTGTCTGCTACTGCTATGGAGCAAGAAGCAAATCAGCAGCTATGACTGAGCTCTCCAAGATGACCACAGAAATTGGCTTAAAGCTACAGAAAGTAGGAATACATCCATGGCTCATCTGGATACATAAGTTTATTGCATACCTGTAGGCATTCTCAAAGATAAACTCTGTACTAAGATGACAATTATTTCTGAGATTTACAGAAGTCAAAATTTATAAAGCAAAATACAGGTAAACAGAGGGATCTAGCCTGATTGTGATGTGGGTATCCCCTCTGTATACTGTGATTACCATTATTGAATAAAGAAACTGCTTTTGACCTATAGAAGAGCAGAACTTGTGTAGGAAGGAAAACTAAATTAAATGCTAGGAGAAAGGAGGTAGAGTCAGAGAAAAGTCTTGTCGCCCAGCTGGAGCCACAAGAAAAATTTCCTCATAATCCACAGTCACATGGCAATGCACAGATTAATGGAGGTTGGTTAAATTATATGTAAAAGGTAGTCAATAAGAAGCTAGAGTTAATGGGATGAGCAGTGAATTAAATAATAAAGTTTCTGTGTGATTATTTCAGGTCTGAGAAGCTGATAACCAAAAAGTGGCCTTCTTTACAACAAATTGGTGCCCCTGTGGCCAACTAGAATCCACATAAAATCTGAGAGAGCATGGAAAGGGATTCTAGACACAAAAGAACAGAGTTAATCATGGCTTCTTTTTAGCGTGTCTTTTGTAGGTGGCTTGCAGCAGCTCCTTTAAGAGCAGTTTTCCTGATACAGCAACAGCAGTAAGAAAATCACACCATTTGGAAATACAGGCATCCTGGGCAGTGTTTCTAGAGTGACCTTTGGCTCTATAAAGAGATCAAGCTTTTTTTGTTGCTTTTTTCTTTTAAATCTTTTAGTTTATTTTTTTAATTTCATTTTACATTTCATCCACAGTTCTCTTTTTCCCCTTCCACCCTCATCTCCCCCGCCCCCAGCTCATCCCTATCCACTCCTCAAAAGGGTAAGGGAGAGATCAAGCTTTTAACTGGGTTTTGTAAGCACTGTGTTACAAACTGCTTAATGGCTTGACATAGACTCACTGCATACTTGAAGTTGGGGTAATGTGCACATCTTGTAGAAGAGTAGGGCACCCAGTGAATACTTTTACCTGTCTCAAGTTTATCATTCATAGTTCTTATGTACCTCAATATAAAATTGAGTATGATCCAAGACTTCCTTTCCATGGTACAAACACCATACAAAGTAATTTCATCTACACATCTCCAAACAGGTAGTAACCACTCACTAGATTAAAATACTCTTTTTTTTAGGCACAATGTTCTGTAAGAACACATTAGGTCCAAGCATCCTCGCTTATATACTTGAAGCAGCGAGAGTAGGTCTGAACTCTCTGACATTTAAACAGAATCAGATAAGCAATGTGAACTCATGAATTCCAAGTAATAGGTCAAAATGCTTAATTCCTGAGGTATAGCAAAAATTCAGATATCCCAGCATGCCTAATGGCAGGACTAATGATACCTGATCCATATCAGAGTAAGATCACTGAGAACGAACATTAGATGTCTTTTTAAGGATGTTGACAAAATTGGCTACTAATGTTCCATAGGTGGATTCATACTGAATGACATACAAGTTGCTTAAATGAACTGAGTTGTCATTAAAGAGATAAAAGTGTACAATCTTCTAATGTAATAGTGATTTTGGAAATTGGGCAGTAGTTTTACAAGTGGGATGTGATGGATTTTTTCCAAAATTATTGTATATTAATATAGAAGAAGAAATTTTCAATGGTCCAAAGAGATACCAAAATGAAAATTGAGCAGGGATTATATGAGCAAGGGAGGTTGAAGATCTTGAGAAGCTTTCAGAGACAAAACCAAGGTCTTGGGAAATCGTGAACTCTATATCAACTGCTATGAAGCCTGTATTTCACTGATCTAGACTAAGTGTTTTTAGAAGGTAGATGTGTAGCTTAGTTAATTTAATGGGTTTGGAGGGACAACAGGACTTATTTCTGGTACAAGATCTAATTTTTAGAGATAATTTCATAACTTTGGATGTCTAAATCATCTTGATATGGTAGGGTTTGAACTGCATCAGCTTAATATGCCAAGTTATGTTGCCCCCCCATGGGTGGCCTATCCTTTGGGTGGAATTTGTGAGTATGTATTGTAGGGAGGGAAACATGTGGAATAAGAATCTGTGGGAGAACTTATTATAGAGTGCAAAATGAATGAAAGGTAGATAATAAGAAAGCAATTGCATAAATCCCATCGTATCAGTGATCCATTAATATTATCTCATTTAAATTCATAAGTAACATTTTAAAAAAGACCAGCAGAGACACTGACACATGCATATTTATAAACACACAGCAGTCTAGTCTTTTTTTGTCTGAACTTTCTTTACTAAACAACTGCATTGTTCTTTTATTAGATGAGACAAATGTTAAAATACAATATTTGTTGCATTTGTAGCTGGCTCCTCACCTTTGGGTCCCTCAGAGACTAGCTTCATGGTTGAGGTCTCAAGGAGCCATCATTATCACTGCATCTCTGGGACACTATTGGATCCAACCTTACACTGAGTAGCATGAAGCCTATTGTTAATAAACCTTGTGAAGTATTTGGAATGAGGACAACTTAATGGAGTTTTGCTCTTGGTAGTCACCAGCACCAAGCAGATAAAACAACTCTTAAAGAGCCATTTCACTGTTTCATACTAGCATTGATCTTAGCTGAACAAAGACACTATTCAGAATCCACATTTGATTCAATTTTTTGATTGCTTAGAATCTTTTAGTTATATATTTTACTTTGTCTTATACTAATTAGTTCCCTACATCAAAATATCATTAGTAGGCCGAGTTTTATTTTCCACTAGACAGTTCCTGAGTAACCACAGAGAAAATTATTATTTATTCTCAACATTCAGGAAATAGCTCAGTTTATTACTAACTTACATGTAAATATTAAAATTTATTATATTTCTTATATGTGCTCCGCCATGTGGATTACATCCGCTTTCCACAGCTTCTCATGATACTGATAATTCTCCATTTTGTCCTAACTACTTTTTGTCTGTTTCTTCAGATAAAACTTATCCTACTTAAAAATTATTCAGTCAGAATATTTCTTAAAGCAATGAAAATGACAAGTATTCACACAATATAAAGGAATATTCTGTACCCTGTTCTTGATTAGAATGTACTCACTCCCTACTTGTTACACTTTATTTATATGATGATGTAGAAATAATTTGCCATTTTGCTATGCTTGAGAAATTTTATGATTACATTTATTCATAATCGTGTTGGTATGTATTATTTTATATGTATTTTAGTATAAAATATCTATGTTTATTCCTTACACATTTTACTTACTCAGTAGTGATTTCTTCCTCAATGCTCATGTTTACAAACTGAAAAACAACCACATGAATATGGAATTTAAACCTGCCCAGCTGATGCTTAATATCTTACCACAAACCGGGCTGTGATCTACACCTGCCTTAAAAGATGGAATTAATGAACATGCCCATTTTTTAGTCAAGCTGCCCCTCCCACTCTGTAACATGAAGTAAGCATATAACATATATAATACAATTTCAAAGAGTAAAACCACTGTGACTTTGTTTCCAAGGAGATAAAGAAAACCTAGTAAAAAGAAATATTCCAGTACTCTTAATTTCTGTCTATGACTTGCAATTATTCAAAAGCCAAATCACTATTAAATAACACTAAGTTTAATGTAAACGTAATTTTTTGCTTGTTTATATATGATTTACCTGATACCTTAAAAAAACACATAACTAACACAGGCAATGTCATTATTAATTTATTTTATTTCATTCGAACATATAGCTGCATTTGTATTTTATATTTTTTTTGTTCACACTATATCTAGACTTTGCTAGATAGTCTTCCAGGGAATGGGTTCCCTAAAATCATAACAAACAGGTTGAATCAATCCTGGTCACACTGCCCCTATATCCAAAGTCTGCCCCAATCATACAAATCTCCCTCACATTCAGAGTACCTAATTTGTTAGGTTGCTAGTTCCCTCATTGTCAGGTCAGAGTTTCTAGGCTACCATTATCTCAGGTAAGCTGTTTCAGTGGGTTTTCCCATCATGACCTTGATCTCTTGCATGTATTATTACTACTCCCATTCTTCAACTGGAATTTAGGAAATCAGCCATGTGATCAACTGTGGATCTCTGCATCTGCTTCCATACTTTACTGGATTTAGGTTTTATGGTGATACTTAAGATAGTCATCAATCTGACAACAAGACAAGGGCTGTTCAAATACCCTTTCCACTATTACATAGGGTCTTAGTTGTGGTCATCTTTGTGAATTCCTCCAATTCTAAAATTTAACTATTCCCATAAATGTCTGTCAATGAAAATAACTTTTTCTTTGTTCTCTGTCTCTTTCCATCCCCTACCTTGACAATCCTGTTACTTCCAGTTCTTTCCACTCCATTTCTCTCTTTACCTTTACTATCTGCATTCCCTTTTCACCATACACATATTTTCCAATTTTTTCATTATATTTGTCTTTTTGCTCTTCCCAGGGTTATCATTTTTTTAATTTATGTTTACCTTATTACTTAGATTCTCTGTGGTCTGGGTCTATATTTCCCTTCTCCTATGCTTTATAGTAATTGTTCACCTATGATTTGGTTCAAACCATCCTCATGATTCTGATCTGAGTTACCTCATTTCAGATGGATTTTAATAGATTCATCCACTTGCCTGGAAATTTGTTTTTACCGCTGAGTAGTTCTCCATAGTGTAAATGTACCGACATTTTTTAAAGCTATTTGTGGTCAATGGGCATGGAATTTCTTCCATGTTGTTCTTATTACATTAAACACTTAAGGATTGTAGAGGAAGAACACAGAAATTTGTTCATTTCTGGACAATATTATATACAATTAAGAAAATATAATTTGACATTGGTGTTTACAGAGAAACATATCATATTTGGTGAGTAAGAATAATACAATGATCTTTAGAGTGGTCAACTCTGTGGTCTGTGATTTATACTCATTTTAATTTTTATGCCTTCGTGATTACATTGAAAGCTGAGACAGTCAGGTAGCAGTCTCAGTCAGGAATATGCTCATTTGGAAATTTGTAACCCTGCAATTCATTTTTAGAACACTGATTTTCTAAGGCAGGCATGCTGGTATTACACAATTTCAGGATATTAGAGAAGTGTGGTATCAGAAAGTTTTCTGAGTATTCATAGCCTGTTAGGGTAGAATGGCACATTTCAGTCTCAGGAGGAAACCTATCTCAATTACACAAGTTTAAATAAATATCTGCATCAAAACTCTATTTGATTAATATGTTAGCACTTTTGCCCCAATCAATTTCAAACAACTGGAACTAAATGCATAATTCTTGTAGTATATCCAGTACTCTAAAGCACAATATGCATAGAGGAAAAATGATGAAGCCAAACCCTTATTAGTGCAGCTATTTGTAGTATTGAGCTAATTGACTAAGAAATTTATAAATATTATCAGCATAGCTTGCCATGCGAGGAAATCACATACCAATAGATAGTTTCTAATCAATTGTCTTACAACTTACATATACATATTTTGAATTCATTAAAGAAAGAAAATTTTGTTTAGATTTAATAGTGATGATGACATTTTGAGAGAAATTCTAGTATTTGGAATCTATTGGATGTTTAAAACAAATACTTATAAAATTATACTAAGAGAATATTTTATATATATATTAAATACATATGATAAGAAACACTATGAAAGTTCTTCTTGCAAAGTGGGGGTGAAAATATATATAGGACTTTAAACAGTCAAACATAAATGTTAAGAATATAAATATATTTAAATGTCTTCCCATAAAGGAATTAATTATTACAGTCGGGTCTACTTACAACGGGACATGAAATTAACATTTCTTCCTACAATCCATCCATCTCCTTATACAATATTCTTATGAAATTAGATATATTATGTATTGTAATTTAACTACATGAATCATTGTAATCATGTAATATAATACATATTACATGTATTATATATAACATAATTAATTATAATTCAATCGCATATATAAATACACATAAAAACAGAAAAAAACAGATCACAAAGAATCTGAAGCCAGATGCACTTGACAGCACAAAGTCAGAATAAAAAAACCGAAGATAGAAATGGAGGCTTTCTTGTATACAGCTAGAATCTAGGCAAAAGCAGCTGCATTGTTGCTGTGGCAACCAGTCATAATGAGCCAGGTTTAGCTGTTGTTAACTGGAGACAAATCAAAGGGTAAATTATATTTTATCCTGTGTTCCCTTTTAAATGGCTCTGCTACTTTTTACAATACATAGGGAGGAGGGAGACACAGATGAATCATCAGCTCTGGATGAGATAACCATGGTAAATGTAGTCCTTGGTTTGAGATCTCTTTTCTTATTGGTTCGTAGATGATATAAAAAGGTCTGCACTGAGGAATTTTGCCAGCCAGGCTCCTGGCTAAAATCCAGCTTTTAGCTGGAATTTAGTCAGGAGATTGGCGATAAACAAACTCAGAGATTAAAATCTGTTCCAGAGACCTGCAGGAGACAGAGGCCATAGATACCTAGTAAAAGCAAAAATTTCTGAGATTTTCCCAGACTTCTGGTAAGAGTCACCTGTTCCTGTTCGGGGTGCAGGAATTGTACTTCAGTCTATGAAGACAATGCTTCAGCCTTAATATCAGTGATTTCTTGATTAGTCTTTAATTATGCATTTTCTGTAATCAAATTTTTTTGGGAGTCAATATCTGACAGAAACTGAGAATGTACTGATCTTATGCACCATTTGAGGACTCACTATAATAAATGATACGTTACAGAATAGCTTCAGGCATCTCTGATTATGAAAATTTCAAGTGGCAGATTCCAAAATTAGTGTGTTTAGGGAACATGACACGGTATTTCTGAATGTGACAGCAGTAAGCTGCAATTGGCCGTGAAGAATAATAATCAGCCCTCCACAGGCAGAAATGTTGGATTTCAGGAAGATAGGCAGGATACAGACCTAAGAAGTGGGCTATATGATCGACTCCTGATTACCTCGCAGTGGTTTCCTCTTTGATAATTGGATTCTGTTCTGAGGTAAAATGAATATTTTTCCGGTCATCCACTTTCATATTCATTTTTTTTTCTACCTGACAGTATTGTAAATATTATAGTTTCTGATTTATTATTTCATGTCAGGGCATTAGGATACAAGCCATCAGCTTCTGCCAACAGATCTACTCTTTAGGATATGCTGTCTTTAGATAAGATATCCTTTTCTTCGGGATATAAATTGAATCTACACATGGCATGAAGTATTTTTAATTCCAAGAATAATAGTAAGTATTGTGTATTAATAAAGTATAATTAGAAAAAAACACTAAAAATTTTTAGCTCTTTAAACAAAAATGCACCAGTATTATTGGTATTATTATAAAGCTAATGGTTAACACTCCTGGGCTTATTAACCCACATGCTTACTCTCAACACTACAATGCTGTTGCTTATGAAGACATCGTTTGTCAGAATATTTTATCTTTTCTTATTATGGTCTTACTTCAAATTTTGGAATTTTCCATACCAAGTTATTTTTGCATTCCCCATTTTTTCTTCTTCTAAGTTTTATTGTTCTTTGATTATTTTAAAATCAAGCACTCCAAAACAAAGACACAAATCTCTTCTGAAACTTATGTGGTGATGATGAAAAGCTCTATGCTAAACCCCAGGGTGAAGAAACTCCTATGATGTATGACATTTCTTATGCTGACCTGGTGGACAGTGGCATGTGATGTATAACCAGATGCATGATTCCAGGATGCTTGCTTTTGAAGGGGAGTCAAGTTCTAACAAATAGCAGCTATATCTAAGAAAGAGAGCATTTTGCAAATTGCAATGCAGGCAGTGAAGACTTTGAAATTAGTGAATTATCTGTAGATTGAGGAACATACATCCATATCCAAAGATGTGTGGATAAATTTGGGCAGAAATGCTTTTCACAAACCAAAAATACCTCCAGCCATATTAAGCTAATGAGACCTTAACTAGGTTACAAAGAATAATATTCACACGATATGGGGCAGAACTCTCATGGATGCCAGAACAGTATGACATATCCCTCTACAATAAGGTCAACACCTTCCCCCGTATTTGGTTGTGTTTGGTTATCCACTATGGGGAGCAGGTTACAGAGCAGCAGCCCAACAGCATGGACAGACCGTTCTCCCTTCTACAGGAGTGACACATGCTCCTTCAGTCCCAGTCCACCTGCCCTTGGTGAGTTCTGATTAGATTAGTACCACAGCAAACCTCGCGATCCTGACTTCCTTGCTCATATTCTCCCTCCTCTGCTCTTCATCTGAACCTTGGGAACTCAGTCCAGTGCTCCAATGTGGGTCTCTGTCTCTATCTCCATCCATCACCAGACGAAGGTTCTATGGTGACATGCAAGAAAGATATTCATCAGTGAGTCTGTAGGATAAGGCCAGTTCAGGCAGCCTCTCCTCTACTGCCCACGGACCTAGCTGAGGACATCCCCATGGAGACCTGGAAACTCCTCTTGAACCAAGTCTGTTGCCAACCCTAAAATTGCTCCCTTAAGATATCTGCTTTCCTGTCCCCATATCCTCCCTTCCTCCATCTCAAACATTCCAATCCCCCAAGCTTTACCCAATCCTCCCCTTCTTTCTTCTCATCCCCCATTCTCCCCACGCAATGCCCATCCCCATGCTTCCAACTTAAACAAATGTATAACTATATACAATAAGAACAGACATGAAGTATAAAAATTACAGTTGCCAGAGAAACCGTCTTGAAAAACCAAAAAAATTATATTTATACCCATCATAAACAATATCAAGAAAGAAATGAATTCTAAATATTTCAATAAATATTCTATCCTAAGGAGTCTAAGACTAATATTAGTAATGGCTTGGCCAAGTCAGGAGAGGAATGGAACTATGACTACATAGTATTCAACACCATTGAAAACTTGAGAGGAAAATAATATTATTTTAGGAAACATGAAGGACAAAGAAGCAACTTTCAAATGTGCAATAAATGACAGAAGCAACTGACAATGTAGACAATCACCCAGAGTCTTATTTTCAACACTCGAGCAAATAGCATTTTCTATGACTTAGAGTCACTAACAGATCATTTTAAGAGGCAGGAAAAGTTTTAAATTCACCTTACCCTGTCTTGGCAAATTTTGGCAATCCCTTCTCTTTGATAACAATTGTCCAGTTCAGACATAGTGCATTGTTTCATATTCAAGACATGGGGAGTTCTTTACGCAAAGGCCAGTTTTGCCTAGCTCCAAGTGGATGTCTTCAGTGCCCCACATGCTCTGGGGAATAGACTGGTGCTGTCAAAGAATGAATGTTTGTTTCCCTTATGTTCCCCTTGTTACTTAGCTTGTCTGGGATTGTGGCCTATAGATTTCCTACTCTGCGTTTTATTCGGTATATGCTTGGATACAAACCATCCTCATCATTCTTGTCTGTGTTACCTCACTCAGGATGGAATTTTCTAGTTTCATTGTATGCCTGCAAATTTCAAAGTGTCATTATCTTTACCACTGAGGAGTACCTCATTGGTCAAACATACCCACAATTTTGTATCCAATTATGTTCGATGGGCATGAATTTATCTCCATGCTGTTCTAACTGTACTGTATGCATTGGGATGATAGTGGAACCCAGACATTTGCCAAATTTTTAACAATATCATCTACAATTCAGAAAAGATCATTTAATATTGGTATTTAAAGAACCGTATCAAATTTGGTGAGTACACTGAATACCATGATCTTTAGAGTAGTAAACAATGTAGTCTGTGAGTTACAGTCTTTATCTTATTTTATTGCTTTTATGATTATATTGTAACCTGAGACAATCAGCAACATTCTCATTTGGAAATTGAAAACCTAGAAGACATTTTCACAATACTCATTTTCTTAAGCAAGCATGCTGGTATTATACAATTTCACAATATTAGAGAAGTATAGAAAGAGAAAGTTCTCAGAGTATTCATGCCCAATGTCACATTATAGTCAAAATAGAAATCCAATCTCATATATTCTAGTTCCAATAAACATCTGCATGAAACCAATATTTGATTTATATAAAAGACCATTTGACTCAATGAAATTTCAAAAACTTGAACTAAACACATTGTTTTTTGTAGTTTTTCCAGTGCTCAAATATCCTAGTATGCCTAATGGCAGGAAAAATGTAGCTTAACCTTATTAAAGGGGCTATTTAATGTATTTAAATAATTGAAAAGGAAAGTTACAATTATTTTCAGAGTATCTTGCATGAAATGTGCTATGTAACAATAGAAGGCTTGAAATTGGTGGGCATACAACTTCTTTAAATAAAGTCTCTTTTATTAAAGATTGTATATATATATATATATATATATATTAGTTTTAATAGTGATTATGATGTTTAAAAAGAACCCCAAATGTTTTGAATCTACTTGTTTTTTTTAAACACATAATTATAAATTATTATTTAGAGGATATTTATGTATACTGATTGCATGTAAGAAACAAAGTATGAAGCCTGCATCATGCAAAGGTAATTATGCAAAGAACTGTAAGCCTGAAAACAAGGAAATGCAAATGTTAACAATTTAAATATATTTATTTTTTTCCTGAAATCAATTAAACTGAATTCATTTTTTTATCATTAAGACACTGTGGCTACTATATTACAGATGGGTCTATATGGGAGAAGGTTTCAAAAATACATTTCTTTATATATCCACCCACTTTCTTTTATCGCACTCTAAACAACTTAAATATATTAAGAAAAATAATAATTGCATTTTATTTGTATATAATTTTTAATATCACATTATATGTAACACATTTAATTATAATTTGACTGCATAAAAAAACACAGGTAAAAGCAGAGAAAAAAATTACAAAGAATCAGAAACCAGATACACTTGGCAGCGCAGATTCACAATCAAAAATCTCCAGACAGAAATGGAGGCTTCCTTGTATAAAGGTAGAATCGAGGCAAAAACTACTGCCAGCTTTTTCAACCTGTCACATTTTGAAAATTTCTTTGGCTGTAACTGGAGGCAAAATGAAGGGTAAATTACTTTTTATCCCATGTTCCCAGTCAATTGCTCTGCTTCTTTTCACTATACAAGATAAGGAGGGAGACACAGATGACTCATCAGCTCTGGATGAGATCATCAAGTTAAAGGCAGTCCTGTGCTTTCCGATACTTGGTTTGAGATCTCTCTCCTTATTGGTTCCTACATGTCATAAAAAGGTCTGCACTGAGGGATTTTGCCAGTGGGGCTTTGACTAAAGTCCTGCTAAAAGCTGGACTTTAGTCAAAGCCCTGCTGTAAAGATCACCAGAGATGAAAATGTGCCCCAGAGACCTGCAGGAGACAGAAGCAATAAGAAAAGCAAGCAATTTGTGAGAACAGATATCACTTTCTGTTTGCAGTGCAGGAAATGTGCTGTTGTCTGAAGCCTCTGATTCAGCCGTAAAATCTCCAATTCCTCTGTTAGCTTTAGATTATGTATTTTCTGAAATGATGATTTTCTTAGAAAGTCTATACATGACAACACTGGAATGTACTGATCTTATGCGCCATTAGAGGCCTTTCTAAGATAATTGCTATGTTGGCAAATAGCCTCAGGTACTTGGGAATCTCAAAATTTCAAGTGTATGTTTCCCTAATAAGTGTTTAGGAACTATGACATGGCATTTTTGAATGTGATACCAGTAAGCTGCAATCGGCAGCACAATATCGCAATCAGCCCCCGGCAGGGAGGAATGGAAAATTTCAGGTACACAGGCAGGATACAGACCCAAGAAGTCGAATATGTGATCACGTTTTTCTTACATCATAATGATTTCCCTTTTGATACTGGGATTCTTGTCCTAGGTAACTACATTATGTCCTGCCATCTACTTTCACTTTAATATTTTTCTGTCGGAGCAAACACAGAGATGGGAGGGAGAAATGAGTTAACAGCTCTGATGCGGATCTCCATGGCTACCACAGGCTTTGTTCCTATTGGTGGAATTGAGATCATACTTCTCTTTGTTCGAGGGAAATTTTGAATGCGCACAATCCTTCAGAGGAGTCAGAGGCAAGGAGAGCTAATAATATCGTCAGCCTAGCGGGTCCTTTCTAGTCAGGCTCTGTCTATATGCCAGCTCTCAGCTACAAATATTTAAAACTGAAATCCAAAGTACATTGGCCCAGACACAGCTGACTGCTCTTGACAACTATATGAGAAAAATCCCAGCGTAATTAGCAGTCAGGTACTGGTATATTCTCAGTATTACAGTTCGGAGTCACGTGTTATGGTCTCTGCATCATGTCCTTCCCAGCTTCTAAAATCTCTTCTTCTTTTTAAACTTGTGGCATTATTATCTCTGTCTTGAACACTGTACTATCTGCAAAGAAATAATTCCCTCAAGGTTTTAGTATATGACAGCATCAAGAGGAGTCATGCCCTTCCCTCTTTTCTCCGAGTTTCATTGTGAAAATTGGCATGACATTGCACGGATTTTTCACGAAATCAGAATTATAGAAAATATTATACAGTAACGTATGAAAGCACTACACTACCTGTCACCAAAGACTCTGAATTAGAATAAGGTATACAAGAGGAAACCTACTTCTTATCATCGTATTGATTTTAAGGTTCTGAAAATCTCAAATTGGCTGTTATGATTGACATAGTCTTTGTTTATTTGATTATAAATACTCTTGTACCTGATACTTTCTCACACTTTGCCCATTCTTAATTAGAAAATCAGAAAGCATGAGCATTTTGGAAATCTTGTGTTTATTGATGATGGCAGCGAAGTATTACATACTTTCCTTAAAAATAATTGAAACAATAGATATCTTTGTTATTGTGTGTCATGTTTTAAATTCTTTGAAAAAGTTCAGATCTTATTTTTTACATTCATCTCAGACTCTAAATGTGTATGTCTGCTAATAATGTTGAGAATGGAAAACACTAGTAGTTTGGAATCAAGAGCCTCCCTTTCAATCTGTTACAATATTTCTGCCATCTTTAAAATATACATGTATGAGACTTCCAAATAGGTTTAAAGACATGAAATACCATACAGGCTCTTATTTTCTATAGAAAGAACTTCCCAGCACTTCATTATGTTATTTTCCATCTATTGCAAAGGGAAATCTCTGATGAGGGTCAAATGATGCTCAGATATAAGAACATATCAATATTTCAATAGACTCTGACAGAATAAAATGTGTTATTTTATGTAAATCTGTCATCATTTTAGACTTAGATTCCTAGCCATTAACACTGTTTGAGTTATACCTTTCATCATCTAGTCTGATAACAATATTTACTTAATTTCTTGATTTTTTTTGGCCACTATGAGAAATATTTATCTGAAGATGTTTTACCAATTTCTCTTTTCAGGAAAGTAGCCCATGAGAGTGAAGAATTTTGGTCATGCTAATTTCAGAATTAAACTTCAATTATAGACCAAGTAGGTAATCCCATTTAATTTACTCATAGTAGCAGAATTATTGACATTCTATGATGATGAAAGTATGTAGGAACATTCAACACAGGTGCTTTCCACCATATTGTTAGTTGTAAGCATATTTTTGAAATGGTCTGTGAATATCTAGTTTAGACTTATATTCATGACCTTGGCCACTAATCAAATGAAATAACACACTACTTGAATCTGATTGAGAAAAGCTGATATTCCCTCATAATATAAGTTCAGTTTTACAATCTCTCTCCTAATATACCATTAAGCCTCACAATTACTTTCTTATATTTATATATTTTTATGCATATCGACATGTATGAGATTGACTATGCATAATTATATTTATACATACATATGCATGCATGTGTATACTCTCTTATCATAGTTTAGAATTTCATACATAAATACTCTATATTTTTTCATGCTCAATCTTCTTCTTCCTTTATAAAAAATCTATAGTAAAAGTATCAAATCAATCCTACTACACAATAAAATTATTGTAGTTTATCGTGTAATACAATTGTATACATGAGAATTCCTACTGAGTAGATTCATTTGTGATTTTGTGTAACCAATTTAGCACTAACATTTCCTAATTTAAAGTCCTATTAACATAAATATATAGAAAAAAATGACCCTTTCTCTCTTAGCCTACATTATTTGTTAGGGGTTTCTGCTAAGTGTGTTACTTTTAGAGAGATTTCCACCCTTTCTGACATTTTAATATGGACATTATCACCCTAGGCATTTGTTATTGTTTCTTTGATTTTATTTAATTTTAAATGGCATTTAAGTTTTCTAAAATTTTGCTCTATAATACCTTAACTTTATCTGCTTTAATTTTTTTATTTTTCTATTCAAAAATTTATGCTTCCTCCTCTCCTCCCATTCCCCTCCCATTCTCCCACTCACCATCCTCCCTCCACATTCTTGAATTTCTAAAAAATATAAGAGTAAAAATTTAGACATGTCTATGCATATGAAACCAGTAATACCATCTGAAGAGCTAAATTTTTACAAATTATGACATTTGAATTGGATGAAGAAAACATGCACTTACATTGATATGTTGTAGTCCTGTTAGTTGTTGGTTTGACCTTAACATATTAGGATGATTATAAGTAAATTATACATATATTTATATTTATATTTAATAGATAATCTAAAATAGTCAGGTTTGTAGTCATGTTATTTAGATTTTCTAGATCTATAGAGATACATTTCAGAGGTAGTCTACAAATCTCTTCAAATCTTTCAGAATGAAATGTATAGAGATACATTTCAGAGGTAGTCTACAAATCTCTTCAAATCTTTCAGAAACCTTTCCGAATATGGCATTTAATATGTTTAAATTCAGGACTTTTAATGATAATGGGACAATTATTTTCTTGGCTACTCCAGAAGGAAGATGGACATAGAAGAGATTCCTTATGGACTTGGTTAGCCATTTGGGCAAAAAGCTGCTCTTGCCTGAAGTGCTGAACTAGATATGCAGTACCCATAGAAAAATGACTGCTGAAGTTGACTAAAGGTGAGATGATCCTTCAGGGTTCCTGCTTCATGAAAGAGTCTGCTAGACATTTCCAGTTTACAGAAGAAAGTGACTGAGTTGTCTTTGAAATCTCCTGCTTTGTGAAAAATTCTACTGAATACTATGATCCTTTGGGCTGAAGATGGATAACCCGTTGGTACAAAAGAACTTTAGGTGACTTTTTAGGCAGCAAGATGTCTCTGTCAATTCTAGAGTTTTTGAATTCTAGAAGTTGCTTACAATTAAAGTCCTGTTTACTTAGGTAATATTATATTCTTCTGAAGTCTTTGATGGAGTTGAAGAATTTATAGTTATAGTTTTCCTTACTTATGATAAAAGGTAAAGAAGATATAAATATTGTACTATAATTCTTCCTTCATAACTGTTTTATTATATATAATTTTACTATGTTAAAGTCTTAATTTTTGTTTAAGCAGAAAAGAAGAAAAGGTTTAGGAGGTTATTCTGTTTATGTATTACTTTCATTGCTTAATGAATCCAGAAACTGACTGGCCTTTTGATAGTGTTGAATTTAGGTTGGCAAGGAAAACAGAACTGAATGCTGGGGGGGGGAAAGCAGAGGAGAGACTGTCATGGAACTGCCAGAGTCAGACATACTGAATCTTTCCTGGTAAGCCACTGACATATGGAAATATACAGATTAATAGAAATGGGTTAAACCAAGATGTGAGAAATATGACAATGTTAGGGTAGAGTAACTGGACCAAGCAGTGTTTTAATTAATGCAATTTCTGTGTCCTTATTTTAGGACTAAGCTATCCAGTAGCTGGGATGAACAGGCAGTCTCTCCGGGCAACAACATATTAGAACATATTCATATATTTATTAATTGCTTTTGTGAAATCTTACTTGGCTTATCAAGAATGCCAACAACAATTTTCAATGAGTAGCCTAGAATTGCAATCAGAAAAAAATGAAGCTAGAAATGAAGACTTTCTTGTCAATAACCAAGATGTAATCCAAAGAGTAAATAATAGTCACTCATAGTTATCATGGACTGCTTTTTGTCCTTTCTCTCTAAGAGGACTCATTTTCAGGAGTAAATTAAAATTTATTCTTTTGTTCACTCTCAGTTTTTCTGATACTACTATGGAGGAAAAAATGAATCAGCAGCTATTACTGAGCTCTCCAAGATTACCACAGGAATTGGCTGCACTGTTGGAATTGAGATCACTCTTATAGTTGATTCTTAGTTCATGCTCAATTTGAATGCCCACAATCCTTCAACCCAAGACCAAGAATGCTTATAAAAGAATTAGTAGTACTGGTTCTTATGAGTCAGATTCTATCTTTATTCCAGTTGGTTTTAGGTATAATGAAAACCTCACTGTATACTAATCTAGACAAGGCAGGCAGCTCCTGACATTTACAGGAACATGAAAATTATATGGAAATTAGCAAAATCAGTACTTACATTCACAAAAACTATTCCATCTGTGTTTGACAACATTGGAGTATGTATTCTATTATGCACCCGGTCTTCGTGGCTACAAAGTTTTGTTCCAAAATCAAATTCTACAATAACTTGTATTAGCAAATAAAAAATATCTTTTCAGTTCTTACATCATTTTCTAAGTTAAATATGGTAGCATTTCATATCTCTCAAGGTTTTTAAATGTTACATCTCTTTTATCACATCTTTTTTTAGTTTGAAAGCAAGGAAATATGTAAAACTATAACTATGTAGTCATCAATCATTTCGAAAACCTGAGCAGAAGAATACTTATCTGAGTAAACAGCAAGCACAAAAGAAACAATTTTTAAAACTATGGAATTGAAGGAGAACAAGGACTGCCGGTACAGGCACCGAAGGTTCCTCTGCAACACTGATGCATCTGTCTTTAGCTTACAGGCCCCAAATATCTCACAGACATTTCTGTAAGGCAAAATATTGAGGAACACATCTACTTCATCTTTTCAAATTGGAACAGTCCACTTCTTTTGTTTCCTTCTTTCCAATGTGGAACATATTGTCTGCAGTTGTGGTAGAAACAGTTTTCTTGCCTGGTGACTAACATTGCCACATTGAATACAAACTCCATATTGAGATTCCTTGATGCCCATCGGCTTCGATGTAGTAGATTGATGCTTCCAAGTACAGATTTATATCATTGTCATAAAATGTCTTGAGCTATTAAAATAACTTAAATTCCATATTATTTAGATCTATGATGTGTTTGAAAATTACCTATCTGACAAAATTCATCCCTGAGTTGCATAGAAAACATACCTAACATGAATACATTTGTGATTGCTAGACGTAATTAACTACTACCTATGTTTGTTAGTTTCCTAAAAGCTTGTAATAGCATTTTTGAAGACATAGCACTTTACATTACATTTTCAAAGTGTATATTGAAAAAAATAACCCAAACAAGAATAAAAACCTCTATATAGTATGTTTTAAAAATAACACCGAATTTTTATCCATAAACAAATAGTCATAGCAATGTAGACTACTTTTGAATGTACGTCCTTTTTCATTTAAGCATAGTCTAAACAGCCTAACGTTTTGTCCATTTATTGCTATATCATCTAGCCCAGTATAAATGTTCTTGAAGCAGAGAAGCTAGGCAATGTACCCATACTAATCACTGTGATAGAAATGATGAAATACCTTAGGAATAGCAATAAGAATCAGGAACTGTTGGACAATTCTGTGTGATAAGATACATACATACATACATGTGTACACAGACACACACACACAAACATATATGAAATATATACAACACCTATGTCACTTGGGATTATAGTATTCTGTAACCAGAGATTTAAGAAAGACCTGAATACTTACTGAATATTTATATTTTCATGGAGAATTCATGGTTTTGCTAAGATTTCTTGGAGCAGTGTATTTACACAGTTGGGAGTCTTTTGGAAGATCTAATTGATTTAATATTATTGTACAAAGTTGCTCTTGCATTTTTTGGCTGCCCAGACTTCCAAGATAACCACACAGAAACTGTATTAAATAAATAAGTACTTGGCCTACTAGGTCCAGTTTCAGATTAGCTAGCTCTTACAATTAATTTAACCCTTTCTTTAAATTAATCTGTTTAATACAACGTGGCTGCATCTTACTAGCAAAATTCCATCCAGCAACTTTTTCAGGCAGAGATACATGACTTCTCCACACTTCGCCTTCTTTCTCCCAGCATTCTGTTAAGTTTTCCTGCTCCAGCTATGATTTGCCCTGCTATAGGCCCAAAGCACTTTCTTTATTCATTAACCAAGAAGAGTAACACATACACAGAAGTATTTCACATACCATATTCCCATTTTTGCTTAAATAAAAAGGAAGTCTTTTTCAATAACATAATAAAATTACAGATAACAAAACAGGTATCAAGCAAGAATTACAGTTATAATACTTACTTTTACTTTCCTATTTATTGTAGCTAAGAAAAATTTTAACTATCTATTCTTTAATTCCACCAAATGTTGTAGGAAGCTTTTATTTTATTTCATGGCAGCACGGAAGCTCAGATCCAAAATAATCACAGAAAATCATATTATTTAAATCACTGTTTGGCTCATTAGCTCTAGCTTCTTATTTACTAATACTTACACCTAGATTTAACCCATCTTTATTAATATGTGACTCATGAGGTCGTGGGCTGCCTGAAAAGATTCTGCATGTCTGTCTCCATTTGTGCCTCCATGGCTTCTCTTAAACTACTCTTTCTTTCTCCCAGCATTCAGTTTAGGTTTCCCCTCCTAGATCTGTTCAAATATAACTATAGTATTGGCCCAAAGCAGGTCCTTTCTTAAACTCTTATATTAACAGCATGCAGAAGGGAATACCATATCAATCAAATTCTCCAGAAGGATATAATATTACCTAAGGAAACAGGAGGAAGAGCATTGTAAACAACTTTAAAACTCGAGAATATACAGAGACATCTCATTTCACAGAGAATCACCCTAATATTTTGGAATTATTGGAACATCTATCTTTAGCCTACATGCCCATAGTATCTGGCAGACTTTTCCACAAACAGGAAATTTTAGACAGTTTTTCCTATATTGGCAGCTTAACAGTCACTTTTTTGCAGATCCTGAAGAATGTCCTGGAGACTCTTTCATAAAGCAGAAACCCCAAAGGACGGTCTCACCATTTTAACGCAGTTTTAGCAGTCATTTTTCAATGGGTCCATCAAGTTCATTTAAATAGTTCAGGCAAGAGCAGGTTTTGTTATCCAAAGGGATAACCATTTCCATAAGGAGACTCTTTGGTGCCCATTCTTTTCTTGTAGTAGACTGGTGCTGCCAGGAGCAGATGTGTCTCACTGTCATGAAAAATCCTGTCTTTTAAAAATATTTTAATGTGATATTCTTTAGTCTTTACATGGTTTGAAGAACACCTATCCATCTGAAATACAGATCTGTAAATCTAGAAAATCTAACATGACAAGAAGCTTGACTGTTATAGATTATTATCTATTAACCTACATATTTGGCCAAATATGAATGAGAGATACATAAAATGAATTATAATATAAAAAGTGTCTGTAAACACGAACTTGCACTTGTGAAGAGATAAGAGAATGGACAAGATAACGGAGTGATAAAACTGGATTATTAGAAATCAAGGGTGCTGAGATTTGAATGGAGTCTCAGTCATTTGTTCTAATGCTCTTGTGGACAGACTTAAAGATGCCTGAAAGTTCATAAAAGGCATCCATCATAAAGTACTCTAAAGGAAGACAAGTTTATGCCTTGTGTAGTCAAAGCTCCATTGTAATTTTATACTATGCTGCTGATTTTAGCATGATCAGCCTTGAAATAACCGTGTTCCTTATTGCATTGTATGAAACAACCAAAAGATGAAGAAATAAATTTTGTATAACTAGAAACAATGTAGAAAACAGGTAGGTATACAAAGTTAGAAGACAAGACTCACCCATAGTGTGCATGAAATATCTTAAAGGTAGAGAAATTAAAAGTAAATTCATGACTCATCTGGATACACAGGTTTATGGCATAGCTGTTGGTATTCTCAAGGTTATTCTTTGTACTAATATAACAATTATCTAAGATATAAAAAACCAAACTACATAGAAAACCTTGATGTAAGCTGAGGAATCTAAGCAACTCATGCGTATATAATTGAAGGAAGAGGAGAGCAGCCACATCCAAATCTATCAATTCATGCATTGGTGGTAGAAATAAGGCGTTCCATTGATTAGATCCAAGTGATGGATGTTGTTAGACTCAGGGAAAATTAATTTGAATTTTGCACGTCCTATAAAATGGAACATCGTATTTTCATTTGCCTATAACACTTATATGTCAGTGATATAAATGGTAACAATACACCAGAACTACACATCCTCCAGAAGACCATGCCTACATAAAACTTAGTTTGTAGTTAGCTTTGAATATTCTCACACTTTCTCAGAATAGATGACAATGAAATTCATTTTCTTAATTCTAGAGTTTTGGAAGTTGCACACTATTAAATTTCTGTTAACTTGGGTAATATCATCTCCTTTTGGAGACACTGATGGAGTTGAAGAGTTAATAGTTATAATTATAGTATTCCTTGGTAATAATAAAATATAAAATAGATATAAATATCGTAACTGATATTTTATTAGATAACTGTTTTGTTATATGCAATTATAGTATGTTAAGTTTAAATTTTTCTCTATCAAGAAAGTGATTTGGAAGGTGATATTTTCAGTGAATATCTTTTAATGCCATTTGTTAATAAGGAAGCAGAATCAACGAATGTCTTAGCAGAGTAAAGAAAGCCTGAAAGAGCTATATAGGTAAAGTAGGAGGAGTCACTGAGAAGTTATGAAGCTGTTGCCAGAAACAGATGCCTTTCCTAGAGCCTGCTGAAATTTTCCAGTAAGCCATGACCTCATGGCGGTCTACTAATTAGTAGAGATGTGTTAGTTCAGGATATGAGAGTTAGCTAGCAATACTCTTAAGTTATTGGCCAGATAGTATGTAAATAATATAGTTTCTGATTGGTTATTTCACGTCAGGGCATTAGGATACAAGCCATCAGCTTTTGCCAACAGATCTCCTCCTTAAGATATGCTGTCTTCAAATAAGATATCCTTTTCTTTGGGTTATAAATTGAATCTACACATGACATGAAGTATTTTTAAGTCCAATATTAATGGTAAGTAGTATGTATTAATAAGGTGTAATTAGAAGAAACACTGCAAATTTTAATTCTGTGAACAAATGTGCATGAGTACTATTATTGTAAAATGATGTTTTTTTGGCATAAAAAGTTAAATGTTTAACACTCTAGTGTATATTAATCAGCTTGCTTACCCTCAACATTACAATGCTCTTGTTTTCTCATAAAGGCATCTTTGTTAGAATATTTTATCTTTTTTATGTTATGGTCATACTTCAAATTTTGTAATTTTCTTACCAAGTTATTTTTGTATTCCCTCATTTTCTCTTTCTCTCCATTTTATTGCTGTCTGATTATTTTAAAATCAAGCACTCGAAAACAAGGACACAAAACTCTTCTGAAATGTAAGTGGTGATGACGAAAAGCTCTATGCCCTACCTCAGGGTGAAGAAACTCCTACGACCTTCTGCTCCTCATTTGAACCTTGGGGGGCTCAGTCCGGTGCTCCAATGTGGGTCTCCTTCTGTATCGCCATCCATCGCCAGATGAAGGATCTATGGTGATAAGCAAAATATTCATCAGTATGGTTATGGGCCAAGGCCAGTTCAGGCACCCTCTCCTCTGTCCAGAGAACAATCTGGGGATCTCTCCTTGGACCTGGCATCCCATATATAATCAAGTCTCCTGTAAACCCTAAAATGACTCCCTTAGTTGAAATATATTCTTCCCTGATCCCATATTCATCCTTCCTCCCCCCCATTCCGGTCCTTTGGGGATCCAGTCTGTTTGGATACTCACCTTCCTGGACCTGGAGGGAGGGGGGAGGAACTTGAACTTCCCACAGGGCAGGAAACCCTGACTGCCCTAGGGACAAAGAGGGAGGAGGAGAGGGAGTGGGGGGAGTGGGAGGGGGTTGGGAAGAGAAGCAGAAATGGAAACTTTTATAATTTAATAAAATTACTTTCAAAAAAAATAAAAACTTTTAAAGAAAAAAAGAGAAACTCCTACGATTTTTAACATTTCTTATGCTGATCTTGTTAACACTGGGCATGTGATCTCTAAACAGATGCCTGTTTCCATGATACTGGCTTCTTTAAAGGGAAGCCAAGTTCTAACAAAGAGCAGCTATATCTAAGAAAGAGAGTATTTTACAAATTGCAATGCAGAAGGTGAAGACTTTGAAATTAGTGAATTATATGTAGATTGAGGAACATACATCCATATCCAAAAATGTGTGCATAAATTCGGGCAGAAAATGTTTTTCATAATACATAAATACCTCCAGCCATGTTAATCTAATGAAACCTTAACTATTTTACAAAGAATAATATTATAAGACTGAAATGGATATCTATTGAAAGAAACAATTTTAGTTAAATGATTTCACCCTTAGATGAAGACTGATTTTGAGACCAAAAGGAGAAACTTTCACCTAGTTAAGCTAATAAACAGCAATTTAGTTACAATGAAATCATAACCCTGATAAAGCTCACCATTGCTCAGAATGGTGTCAAAGTCCTTTTGAGAATCACAGAATTCCTGAGGTCTAATAATCACAGGCTATGCCTTACTGACAAGAGTAAGAATCATGCCCACTGTCAATGACACAACAAAGCAGAGTAAAGCAAAGGTTGACAAGTAGGAATTTAAAATTTTTATATATGTCTTTCAATATTTCTTCACAGAGCTAATCATCATTATTATTGGTTCATAAAAAAGTAATTTAATTTAAATTTACAAAACAAAATTGCTTTCTATTTTTCCCTCATTTTTGTATTTTCTGTTTTTTAAGCATCTGGTTTTAATTTGTATTCTTTTATATTTACGACCTGCAAATGACCTTTATATCTATTTATTTGGTCATTCATTCATTTATTCGTTTATGTAAATTTTTTGGCAAACCTGACAGCAGATTCCCCCTCCATCTCTTTATCAACTCCCTCCCTTAGCCCCTTTAATCTGCTCCTCCAGTGTTTTCACATGGTGTGGGGCAAGCCTCTCATGGATGCCAGAATAGCATGACATATCCCTCTACAATAAGGCCAACACCTCACCCTGTTTTTAGTTAGTGTAAGGTTATCCAGCATGAGGAGCAGGTTATAGAGCAGCAGCCCAAGAGCATGGACAAACACTTCTCCCATTGTCAGGGGTGATCAAGTAGATCATTTGCACAAAACCAGTATTTGATTAATATGAAAACATCTGCCCCAATGAAAATTCCAAAACTGGAACTAAATGTATTACTTTTGTAGTTTATCCAATGCTCAAAGTCATAGTATGCCTAATGGCAGGACAAATGAAGCTGAACCCTTATTAAAGAGGTTATTTAATGTATTTAACTAATTGAAAAGGAAAGTTACAATTATATTCAGGGTGGCTTGCCATGAAATGTGCTATGTACTAATAGATGGGTTGAAATTCATGGAGATACAACTTTCTCAAATAAATTTGCTTTTTATTAAATATATATGTATGTGTGTATATATATGTATGTAGATATATATATGTATACACATACACACATATATAGACATATATGTATATACATACATAGATAGCCATATATATGTATATACATACATATATATGTATCAGTTAAAATGGTGAATATGAGAATTCGAGAGAACTGCTAATATTTTGAATCTACTTGTTCTTCAAAATAAATAATTATAAATTATTATTTAGAGAATGTTTGTATATATTGAAACAAAAATATGAAGGCTTCTTCCTGCAAAGATAAATGTTCAAACAACAATAAGACTGAAAACAAGCAAACACAAATGTTAAAATTTCAAATATATATAATTTTTTTCTGAAATCATTTAAACTGAAACCATTTTTTTATCATTAAGACACTGTGGGATACTAAATCACAGGTGGGTCTATATGGGAGAGGGGCTCAAATCTCCATTTCTTTCTACAATCCACCCACTTCTTTGAACAGCACTCCAATCAACTTAAATATATTATGTAATACAATTCAACTACATGAAAAAATATAATTGTAATTTTATTTGTATATAATTTATAATATCATATTATATTTAACACATTTAATTATAATTAGACTGCATAAAAATCCACATGTAAAAACAGAGAACAAAATCATAAAGAATCACAAGCCAGATACACTTGGCAGCATAGATTCACAATCAAAAATCTCCAGACAGGAATGGAGGCTTCTATGTATATAGGTAGATTCATGTATATTGGTAGATTCCATGTATATAGGCAAAGCAGTTGCCAGTTCACTAAACCTATCATACTTTGCCAGTTTTGTCTGTTGTTAACTGGAGGCAAAAAGCAGGGTAAAATACATTTTATCCTGTGTTCCCCTGTCAAATGTCTGGCTTTTTTTCACAATACAAGGTGAGGAGGGAGAACAGATGACTCATCAGCTCAGAATGAGATCATCAATTAGGAGCAGTCCTGTGATTTCCGGTTTTGATTAGAGATCTCTCTTCTTATTGGTTCCTACTGGGCATAAAAAGGTCCACACTGAGGGATGTTGCCAGTGGGGCTTTGACTAAAGTCCTGCTAAAAGCTGGACTTTAGTCAAAGCCTCACTGTAAAAAACACCAGAGAAGAAAATGTGTCCCAGAGACCTGCAGGATACAGAAGCAATAGGAAAAGCAAGGAATTTGTGAGAAGAGTCACCCGTTTCTTTTTTTGCAATGCAGAAAATGTGCTCTAGTCTGAAGCCACTGATTCAGCCCTAATATCTGTGCTTTCTAGGTTAGCTTTAGATTGTATATTTTCTGAAATGATGATTTTCTTAGAAATCTATACATGACGATACTGGAATGTTCTGATCTTTCGTGGCGTAGGAGGTCTCACTAAGATAATTGCTATGTTGGCAAATAGCCTCAGGGACCGGGAAATCTGAAAATTTAAAGAGTAAGATTCCCCAATAAGTGTTTAGGACTCTGGCATGGCATTTCTGAATGTGATACCAGTAAGCTGAAATCGGCAGCACAGTATCACAATCAGCCACCGGCAGGGAGGAATGGAAAATTTCAGGTAGACAGGCAGGATACAGACCCAAGTAGTCGATATTTGATTACCTCCTCATAACGATTTCTCTTTTGAGAGTTGGATTTTGGTCCTAGGTAAACTACATTATTTCCTGCCATCTACTTTCACGTTCATATTTTTCTGTCGCAGCGAACATTGAGATGGCGGGAGAAATGCGTCAGCAGCTCTGACGCAGATCTCCATGGTTACCACAGACTTTGTTCCTATTGGTGGAATTGAGATCATTCTCCTCATTGTTCAGGAAAAATATGACTGCACACTCTCCTTCAGTCAGAGGCAAGGAGAATTAATAATATTGTCAGCATAGCTGGTCCTTCCTAGTCAGGCTCTGGCTCTATGCCAGTTCTCAGCTGCAAATATTTTTAACTGAAATCCGAATGTACTTTGGCCCAGACATGGAAGACTGCTCGTGACAATTACATGAGAAAAATCTCTGAGTAATTAGCAGTCGGGTACTGGTCCATTCCAAGTTTTTTAGTTTGGAGTCACCTATTATGGTTTTTGTGTCATGTCGGTCCCTGCTTCTAAAACCTCTCTTTCTGTTTAAACTTGTGGCACTAATATCTCTTACTTGAACACTGCAGTACCTGCATAGAAATAATTCCCTTAGGTTTTAGTCTATGACAGCCTCAAGGGGAGTCATGCCTTTACCCTTTCTCTGAGTTTCACTTTGAAAATTGGCAAGACATTGCAAGCCATTTTTTTTGGGGGGGGAAACAGAATCATTGAAAATATTATACAGTAACAAATGAAAGCACTCCCTACCTGTCACAAAGACTCTGAATTAGAATAAGGTATACAAGAGGAAACCTACTTTTTATCATCCTATTGCTTTTAAGACTGTGAGAACCACAGTCTCAAATTTGCTGCTTTGATACACATAGTCTTTTTGTATTTACATAACTTTCTCTTGTTCATTGTACTTTCTGACTCTTTGCACATTACTAATTAGTAAATAATGCAGCATGTGCTTTTTGGAAACCCAGTGTTTATTTATGATGGTTGTGATGTATTACATACTTCCCTTGAACATAATTAACACAATAGATATTTTTGTTATTGTGTGTCTTGTTTTATATTTTTGAAAAAGTACTGAAATTATCTTGTCCATTCATCTCAGACTCTAAATGCATATATCTGCTAGTAATGTTGAGATTGGAAAAATGGGTACTTTGGAATCAAGAGCCTCCATTTCAATCTGTTCCCATATTTTGGCATCTTTAAAATATACATGTATGGCTTCCAATTAGGTTTTAAAGATATGAAACACCATAACATAGGACCACACAGGCTCTTATTTTCTATAGAAAGACCTTCCCAGAACATCATTATGTTATTTTCCAATTATGGCAAAGGAAAATCTCTGATGAGGGTCAAGTGATGCTCAGATATATGAGCATATCAATATTTCATTATACTCTGGGAGAACAAAATGTACTATTTTATGTAAGTCTGTCATTATTGTAGACTTAGATTCCTAGCCATTAAAGCTGTTAGACTTATACTTTCCATCATGTAGTCTTATAACAATATTTACTTGATTTCTTGATATTTTGGCCATTATGACAAATATATATCTGAAGAGTTCTTACTATTTTCTCTTTTCAGGCATGTAGCCAATGAGAGTGAAGAATTTTGGTCATACTAATTTCAGGATTAATTGTCAATTATAGCCCAAGTAGGTAATCCCATTTGATTTACTAATAATAGCAGAAGTGTTGATATTCTATGATGATGAAAGTATGTAGGAACAACCAAAACCGGTTCTTTCCACCTTATTGGTTGTTGTAAGCATATTTTTGAAATGGTCTGTGAATCTCTAGTTTTGACTTATAGACATGACTTTGGCCAATAAACAAATGAAATAACACACTATTTGAATCTGAGTGAGAAAAGCTGATACACCCTCATAGTATAAGGAGTTCAGTTTTACAATCTCTCTCCTAATATACTTTAAAGCAACTCAGTTACCTTCCAATATTTATATAAGGTTATGTATATCTACATGTATGGAAATGACTATGCATAATTATATTATAAATACATATGCATGCAAGTGTAAATATTCTTCACATAATTTAGAATTTCATACATGAGTACTCTATGTTATTTCATGTTCATCCTTCCTCTTATAAAACAATGTTTATACTAAAAGTATATAAATAAATCCTACTACATAATAAAATAATTATATTTTATTGTGTAATACAATTGTATACATGATTATTCATACTGAGTAAATACTGTTGTGATTTTGTGTAAACAATTTAGCATTGACCTTTTCTAATTTCAAGACCTTTGAATATGACTATACAGAAAAAAAATAATCCTTTCTTTCTCAGGCTCCAATATTTTTCAGTGGCTTTTCTGCTAAGAGTGTTACTTTTAGAGAGTTCTCTGCCTTTTTTTGACTTTTCAGTAGGGGATATTGTTATGCTAAGCATTTTTCATTATTTCTTTGATTTTATTTAATTTTAATTGGCATATAAGATTTCCAAAATTTTGCTCTTTAATACCTTAACTTTATGTGTTTTTTTTTATTTTTCGATTCAAATTTTTACACTGCCTCACCTCTTCTCAATCCCCTCACTCTTCCCTACTCACACTCCTTCCTCCCCGTCTCTGCTTGAGAGAGGGCAGGAAAGCCTGCCCAGAGGGAAGTCCAAGGCCCTCCCACCTACATCCAGGACTAGGAAGCTGTGCATCCATATAGACTAGGGTCCCAAAAGCCAGAACATACTTGTTTTGAAACAAGTCCCAGTGCCTTTATCAATGGCTTCGTGTTCAACCCTCATTGTTAGCCACAGGGAGTCCGGTTTGATCCCAGGCTCATTCAGTCACAGTCCAGGTGGATTTGGTTAACCTCCATTAGAACAGGCAGCTGCATTTGATCGTGGACCAACCCCTCACGGTCCTGACTTCATTGCTCATCTCTTTACTTCTGCCCTTCAACTGAACCTTGGGAGCTCAGTCCATTGTTCTGATGAGCATCTCTGTTTCTATCTCCAACCCTCCCCAGAGGAAGATTCTACCTTGATATTTGAGATAAACATCAGTGTGATAGTGGGGCAAAGACAGTTCAGGCACCCTCCTCTCTGCTGACCAAGGACCTAGCTGGGGACTTCCCCATGGACACCTGGGATCCCCAATAGAGTCAAGTCTCTTACCAATCCTAAAATGGCTTCCTTAATGTTGTTATCTTCTTCCCTGCTGCTATATCCACCCTTCCTCCATCTTCACCCTCCCACTTCCGCAAGCTCTTTCCAGTCTTTCCCTTCTCCCTTTTCTCTCCACCTCTCCTCTTTCAGACCCCCACCCCCACCCTTACCACCACCCCCAAGCTCCCAACTTTTATCTGTTTTATTTTTTTTTCAAGAATTTATAGCCAATGCTTTTTGTGGGTCTATGGATAATATATTTATGGTAGAGTTAGAAATTATATTCCTTCAGAAAAGTTGCAGATGAAGTTTCTGGTTGTTTTATCACTACCTCGCTAACATTACAAAGTAGGCTCGATCATGGCTTCTTTTTAGCCAGTCTTTTGTAGGTGGCTTTCTGCATATCCTTTAAGAGCAGTTTTCCTGTTACAGCAATAGCAGTAAGAAAAGCACATCATTTTGAAATGCTGGCATCCTGGGCAGTGTTTCTAGAGTGACCTTTGGCTCTATCACATCATGCTGCCCCTCCCACTCTATGATGTGAAGTAAACACAGCAACACAATTTCAAAGAGTAAAATTCCCCTGACTATAAATACTTAAGTGAGATAAAGAAAGTCTGGTAACTGGAAAAATTACATTAGACCCACATCTTACTCTGGACTCTGTTCCTACACAGTATTTTCACAGTATGAAGGAGGTTCTCATGGACACCAGAAAACTTGGCATTAGAGTTTGGCATAACACCAGGCACCTCTCTCTATATTTAGGCAGAGAAGTGCAATCCTGCATGAGGCACAGGTTTCTATGAAACATCCAAAGTCACAGGTAGAAATCATTCTCTCACTGCCAACTGTCCCAAAATTAGACCAAGCCTCACAAATGTCACATATAAGCAGAGGAATTGGTGGATTCCCTGAAGCCACTGTGGTTTTATATGTCACAGAAATTTCTGAAAGTCATCACAAGTTAGTGTCTTTTTCTCTTGATTTCTGATTTCTTAGGCTTAATTTCTTCTGGATAAAACATATATCCCAAATATGCAAAAGACAGATTTTTCCCCTTCACTATGGCAATTACTAACCCTGCAGAGACAGGATTCAGCTGAAGCTGACAATATATTTCAAACAAACTTACTTCACTTATAAGGACAAGCAAGTCATCATCCTTTAATGGATAATATAAACTTGTTGAAATTGATCTCTAATAATTTGTGTAGCCTGAGAAACATATTTCTGGCATAATGTAAATTTTTTGTCATACCCTGAGTCAAGATATTTTAATGATTTCTTCTAATTGGATTTTTGAAATTAACTGATGAAACACTATATGCAAATCTTTCACAATTTTGGGGAACTCAGAGAAAGGTATAAAAAAATTTTTATTTCTAAAACAATATTATAGGTATCTTTTGTTATGGATGACTGAGAAGGCAATGCAAGCATTAATTGTTCTTATAAACTCTTCTTGAATCTTATATCAATCTCCAATTTTCAGATTTTATTGTTAGGGATAACATCTATAAAATATTTTTTTTTGTGAAAAAAATGTCACTGACTGCATGAAAGTTTAATATCTGAAGATACTCAAGAGTAATCAGAAAATATTTACCTTTCTTTCTAAATGGTCTCAAAGCAAACTTATGCTGCCATAGTATTGTCATTGGCTAGCTAATCATCTCCCAAACATCCAGCTTCAGTATCTCCAGTTAATCTGTTTGATTAGTATGTCATCTTGAAACAGTTCATCATGACCGTGATTAAATTTATGTATGTCTTCAGTCTGCTTTCCAGGAGACAGAAGTTTATTCCAGGCATTCTTTCCAGATGAGTTTACAGGGCACATGCTGCTATTTCCAAATTTAATTGAAGATTTCTTTTTCTATGAAGTTTTTCACCAGTAAGCACATAAAAAGAGAAGGGAATTTATTGGGTCAGATTTCTCTCATCTGACAACCAACATTTTTTATGCATGTTTAGTTTTTCCACAACAGATAGTCTCCATTTGAAGGCCAGCTATGTCCATGTTGCATTAAATTCTTTGAGTTGTTCAAATGGGCTCAGGGCACCTAATTTATTATTTGTCCTGCACATATCTTTGCTCTATTGGTAAAAACATTTGTTCTTTATCTCCTCAGCTGGTACCTTCTTTGAAACTAGCTTGCTTGTGAGATACACAACAAATTCTGAGTGTCTGCACTACTCCAGGAGGTCTGTGCCTCATTGCTTGATCTAAACCAGCCCTTGTGTAGGAAGAGGATTGCTTTCCTGATGAGATTTACAGACTTTCCTAATTCTGTGAAAGTGATATTGCTAAATCTCTTAAGGTTTTTAGGTCCTGCTTAATTTTCCACCATTTCATAATTCTCAGTAGAAAATGAAATGCTCCTTCTTCCTCACCTATAGCTCTCTAGGCACAGGCTGATCATAATCAATCTGTACTGTAAATGTTTCCTCATCTAACAGCTCCTGTAGTGCATAGGAGTGTTCTGTACAACTTCTGATCATTGCAAGGGAAACTACTTTTTACTATCATGGTGCGAATCCAAACTCACCCTTATAAGCTGCCACTAATTTTAGAATACTTTGTGCTGACTCCAGGTTATAAAGGTCTTGGATTATCACCTCAATATTTCTGTTTCCAAGATCCTTGGGAAATCAAAGACAGAGCTGCTCTACAAATTCTAAAAATTTCTCTTCTTAAAACTGTTACACATGAGCTGCTCTAGCTTTTAAAATATCTCCAAGTGGATTTGGGGAGCTCAGTCCAGTGTTCCAATGTGGGTCTCTGTCTCTATCTCCATCTGTAGCTGGACGGAGGTTCTCTGGTGATATTCAAGATAAACATCAGTATGACTATTTACATTGCCAGTTTAGGCACCCTCTCCTTCATTGCCGAGAGTTCTAGCTGGGGACATCACCATGGACACCTGGGAACCCATCTGGAGTCAAGTGTCTTGCCAACCCCAAAATGGCTCACTTAGTTAAGATATCTTCTTGCCTGCACCAATATCTGTCGTTCCTACATCTTAAACATCCCACTTTTCCAAGCATTCTCCAACCCTCCATTCTCCCTTCTCTCCCCTTTCTCCATCACCCACTACCATGATCCCAACTTTTGCCTGGCAATCTTGTCTGCTACCTATTTCCAGGAGGATCTATATATGTTTTTCTTTGGGTTTACCTTATTATTTAGCTTCTGTAGGATCATGAACTATTGGCTCAATGTCCTTTGTTTATGGCTAGAATCCACTTATGAGTGAGGATATACAATGTTCATATTTTTGGGTGTGTGTTGTCTCACTCAGGATAGTGCTTTCTTTTTCCAACCATTTGCATGTAAATTTCAATCTGTCCTTGTTTTTACTGCTGAATAATCCTCTATTGTGTAGACGTGCCACATTTTCTTTTTAAATTCTTCCATTGAGTGTATCTAGGTTGTTTCCAGGTTTTGACTATTACAAATAATACTGCTATAAACGTAGTTGAACAAACACTTTTGTTGTATGATTGGGCATCTCGGGTATATTCTCAATAGTGGTATTGCTGGATCCTGAGGTAAGTTGATTACCAAATTTCTGAGAAACTGCCACACTGATTTCCAAAATGTTGTACAAGTTTGCATTCCCATCAGCAATGGTTGAGTGTTCCAGCAAAATCCACATAGGCTATCATTGGAGGTTTTGGTTTCATCCATTCTGACAGGTGTAAAATGGTATCTCAAAGTTGTTTTGATTTGCATTTCTGTTATTGCTAAGGAAGTTGAATATGACCTTAAGTATCTTTTGGCCATTTGAAATTCTGTTGAAAATTCTCTGTTCAGTTCAGTACCACGTTTTTTAATTGGGCTTTTTAGAATGTTTATGTTTAGTTTTCTGAGTTCATTATATATTTTGGAAAACAGACCTTTGTCTGATGTAGGGTTGGTGAAAATTTTCTCCATTCAGTGGGTTGCCTTTTTGTCTTAATTACTCTGTCCTTGCTTTACAGAAGCTTCTCAGTTTGTATTATTTTGTAATATTTTAGATTCTTTGTCAAAAACCAGGTGTTCATAAGTTTGTGGATTAATATCCAGGTTTTTAATTCCAATCCATTGGTAAATGTCTCTGTTTTTACGTCAATACCAAGCTGTATTCATTACTGTAGCTCTATAATAGCATTTGATGTTAGGGATGGTAATGCCACCTGAAGTTCCTTTATTGTATAGGATTATTTTTCCTGTCCTTGGCTTTTCTTTTTCCATATTTATATATTGATGTAGATATAAATTGCCATTTTTGCTATCCATTTTAGAAATTTTATTATTAATTTATTCTTAATTAGTGTTGGTATGTATTATTTTATAAGTATTTTTATTCTAAAATATCTATGTTTATTCATTACATATTTCACTTACTCAGTAGTGATTTTGTCCTCAATGCTCATGTCTAAAATCTGAAGAACAACCACATGAACATGGAATTTAAATCTGTCCACCTGATGCTTAGTATCTTACCAGGGATATGGCTGTGATCTACAAATACATTAAAACATGGAATTAATGATCAGGCACATTTTTTTAGTCAGGCTGTCCCTCCCTTTCTGTGACATTAAATAAGCAAATAATACAATTGCAAAGAGTAAAAACACTATGACTATGTTTCCAAGAAGATAAAGAAAACCTAGTAATGGCAGATATTCCAGTACTCATATTTTTTCTGTCTATGACTTGCAATTATTCAAAACAAGAATCACATGTAAATAACAATAAGATATATGTAAAGACTCTCTTTTGCTTTTTAATGTTTTTTATTGCTTGTTTATATATTATTTACCTGATACCTTAAAAAGACACATCACTAACACAGGTAATTTCCTTAGGGGTTTATTTTATTTCATATGAATATATCATAGTTCCACTTTTTATTTTATCTTGTTTCCGCTAAATCTAGACTTTTCTATGTAGCCTCCCAGAGAATGGGATCCCTAAAGTCAGAACATGCAGGATGAATCAATCCTGGTCCCACTGCCCCTGCACTTCAGTCTTCCCCAGTCATACAACTCTCCCTCTTATTCAGAGTGCTTAGTTTTGTCATATGCTAGTTCCTTCACTGTCAGAACAGAATTAATAGGCTACCATTAGCTCAGATAATCTGTTTCAGTGGGTATTCCCATCAAGACCTTGATTTCTTTGCTTGTATTCTTACTACTTCAGTTATTCTACTGGACTGTAGGTATGCAGCCATGTGATCAACTGTGGATCTCTGCTTCTACTTCCATATTTTACTGGATTTAGGTTTTATGGTGACATTTAAGATAGTCCTCAATCTGACACAAGGCAAGGGATGTTCAAGTACCCTCTCCACTATTGCATCGGGACTTAGTTGTGGTCATCTGAAACATGGTGGCCTGCTTGATGGGGATTGTGTCCTGCCAGGTTCCTGCAATCAAGTTCCAAAGAAAATCAAAGAGTTTTATATTAATCATAAACTGACTGGCCCAATAGCTCAGGCATCATATTAACTCTTATAACTTATATTAACCCATTTTTTTCTTATCTATGTTAGTCACATGGCTCAGTACCTTTTTCAGTAGGGCAGGTCACATCCTGCTTCTTTGGTGTCTGAACAGGACTGGGGAGATATGGGCTCCCTCATTCCCAGAATTTTGTCCTTCTCGACCCACCTCTTCTTCCTGTTTGATTGTCCTGTCTATACTTCCTGCCTGGATACTGTCCAATCAGTGTTTATTTAAAACATAATTGACAGAATTCAGAATTGTCCCACACAAGTCTTCCTTGTGAATTCCTCCTATTCCAGGGTTTAGCTATTCCCATAAATTTCTTTCAATGAATAGAACTTTTTCTTTGCTCTCTTTTGCATTCCATCCCCAAACTTGGCAATCCTGATACTTCCAGTTCTTTCCTCTCCATTTCTTTCTTTGTCCTTACTTTCTGCATTCCATTTCACCGTACCCATATTTTCCCATTTTTTCATCATATTTGTCTTTTCCTCTTCCCAGGGTTATCAATTTTTTTATTAAAGTTCCCCTTAACTTACATTCTCTGTGTTCCTGAGCTATAGTTCCCTATTCTATGCTTTATAGTTGTTGTTCACCAATGATTTGGTACAAACCATCCTCATGATTCTGGTCTGAGTTTTTCACTTCAGATGAATTTTTATAGATTCATTCATTTGCCTGAAAATTTCAAAATGTCTTTGTTTTCACTGCTGAGTAGTTCTTTTTTTAACTAGACACTGAGTAGTTCTTCATAGTGAAAATGTGCTCACATTTTTTTTTATCTATTTTTGGTCAATGGGCATGGATTTTCTTTCATGTTGTTCTTATTACATCAAACACTTAAGGATTATAGAGGAAGAACACAGACATTTGCGCATTTCTGGACATTATTATCTACAATTAAGAAAAGATAATTTAACATTGCTTTTTATACAGGACCATATCAAATTTGGTGAGTAAGAATAATACAATGATCTTTAAAGTGGTCAACTCTGTAGTCGGTGATTTATACTTATTTTAATTTTTAAGCCTTCATGGTTACATTGAATACTGAGAGAGTCAGGTAGCAGTCTCAGACAGGAATATTCTAATTTGGAAATTTGTAAACCTGCAATTCATTTTTATAATACTGATTTTCCAAGCAGGCATGCTGGTATTATTCAATTTCAGGACATTAGAGAAGTGTGGTAACAGGAAGTTATCTGAGTATTCATGGTCAGTTAAGGTAGAATGGCACATTTCAGTCCCAGGAGGAAACCAATCTCAGTTATGCAAGTTTAAATAAATATCTGCATCAAACCACTCTTTTATTAATATGTAAGCACTTTTGCCCTAATCAATATCAAACAACTGGAAATAAATGTATAATTCTTGTAGTATATTCAGTACTCAAAAGCACAATATGCATAGAGGAAGGACAATGAAGCCAAACCCTTATTAGAGAAACTATTTGTAGTATTGAGCTACTGAGAAAGAAATTTAGAATTATTATCAATATAGCTTCCCAGATAGGGAAATCATATACCAATAGATGGTTTCTAATTAATGGTCCTACAACTTTCCTAAATATATTTAATATACATTAAAGATAGAAAAATTTTGTTTAGATTTAATAGTGATTATGAAATCTTGGGAAAAATTCTAGTATTTGGAATCTATTGAATTTTTAAAACAAATACACATAAATTTAATAAGAGAATATTTCATGCAAAATTATATATATTAATTACATATGATAAGAAACACTATGAAAGTTGCCTCTTGCAAAGGTGGGGGTGAATATATATATATATGATGACTGTAATGAGTCAAACATAAATGTTAAGAATATCAATATATTTAAATTTTTTCCACAAATGAATTAACTTGAATTCATTTTTTTATCATTAAGACACAGTGGAATATGTTATTACAGTCAGGTGTATTTTCAATGGGACTTGAAATCAACATTTCTTCCTACAATCCATCCATCTCCTTATACAACACTCTAATGGACATAAATATATTAGGTATTGTAATTTAACTACATGAATCATTGTATTCATACCTTATATTAAAATATAAAACATATTACATGTATTATATAACACATAATTAATGATAATTCTATGGCATAAACAAACACACATAAAAAAATGATCAAAAAGAATCAGAAACAAAGTCACAATAAAAAACCAAAGATACAAATAAAGGCTTTCATGTGTACAGCTAGCATCTAGGCAAAAGCAGCTGCATTGTTGCTGTGGCAACCAGTCATAATGAGCCAGGTTTGTCTGTTGTTAACTGGAGGCAAATCAAAGGAAAAATTCATTTTATCCTGGGTTCCCCTTTAAATGGCTCTGCTTCATTTAACTATGCATAGGAAGGAGGGAGACACAGATGACACATCAGCTCTGAATGAGATCACCATGTAAAATGCAGTTCTGTGCTTTCCATTCCTTCCTTTGAGAGCTCTCTTCTTATTGGTTCCTAGAAGACATAAAAAGGTCTGTACTGAGGGATTTTGCCAGCCAGGCTCCTGACTAAAGTCCAGTTAAGCTGGACTTTAGTCAGGAGATTGGCTATAAACAAATTCAGAGAACAAAATCTGTTCTAGAGACCTACAGGAGACAGAAGCAATAGATACCTCGTAAAAACAAAGAATTTCTGAGATTCTCCCTGCTTCTGATAAGAGCCACCTGTTCCTGTTGCAGTGCAGGGATTGTGCTTCAATGTACGAAGCCACTGCTTCAGCCTTAATATCTGTGATTTCTTGATTAGCCTTTGACTATGCATTTTCTGGAATCAAACTTTATTTTGGGATTCAATACCTGACAGAAACTGGGAATGTACCGATCATATGCACCATTGGAGGACCCACTATGATAATTGCTATGTTACAGAATAGCTTCAAGCATCTCAGATTCTGAAAATCTCAAGAGACAGAGTCCACAATCAGTGTGTTTAGGGAAGATGCCACGGCATTTCTTAATGTGATACCTGTAAGGGGCAATTGGCAGCGAAGAATAATAATCAGCGATTCGCAGGAAGAAATGTTGGATTTCAGGAAGATAGGCAGGATACAGACCCAAGAAGTTGGCTATCTAACCATCTCCTGATTACCGTGCAGTGGTTTCCCGTCTGATGATTGGATTCTGGTCTGAGGTAAACTGCATTTTTTCCCTCTTATCCACTTTCTCTTTCACTTTTTCTACCTGAGAGTATTGTAATAGTTCTGCTTATTCATTGCCAGCTAGGCTAGAATGGCACATTACAATTAAAGGAGAAATCTAATCTCAGATATTCTAGCTCCAATAAACATCTGCATGAAACCAGTGTTTGATTAATATAAAAAAAAACACTTCCCCAATGAAATTTCAAAAACTGGAAATAAATGCCTTATTCTTGTCGTTTATCCAGTGCTCAGAAATCCTAGTAAGCCTAATGGCAGGACAAATGACACTGAATTCTTATTAAATTGGCTATTTAACGTATTTAACTACTTGAAAAGTTACAGTTATTTTCAGAGTGGCTTGCCATGAAATATGCTATGTTAAAATAGATGACTTGAAATTGGTGGACATCAAACTTCCTTAAATAAATTCTCTTGTTAAAGATTTATATATATATATATGTATGTATATGTGTGTGTATTTCAGTTTTAATAGTGTCTATGAGATTTAGAGAGAACTTTTAGTATTTTAATCTACTTGTTTTTTTAAATAAATAATTATGAATTATTATTTAGACAATATTTATGTATATCGATTGCATGAAAGGAACCAAAATATGAAGGCAGCCTCATGCAAAGGCAAATGTGGAAATAACTATAAGCATTAAAACAAGCACATACAAAGGTTAACAATTTAAAAATATTTAATTTTTTCCTGAAATCAATTAAACTAAATACATTTCTTTCTCATTAAGACATTATGGGCTACCATACGACAGTTGGGTCTATATGGGAGAGGGTTTCAAATATACATTTCATTCTACAATCCACTCACTTCCTTGTACAGCACCCTAATCCACTTAAATATATTATGTATTATAATTAAACTACATGAAAAATTATACTTGCAGTTCTTATTTGTATAAAATTTAAAATATCTTATTATATGTAACAAATTTAATTATAATTTGACTGCATAAAAAAACACACGTAAAAACAGACAAAAATCATAAAGAATCAGAAGTCAGATAAACTTGGCAGCACAGATTCACAACCAAAAATCTCCAGACAGGAATGGAGGCTTTCGTGTATGTAGGTAGATTCGACGCAAAAGCAGCTGCCAGCTCGCTCAACCTGTCACATTTTGCCAAGTTTTGTCTGCTGTTCACTGTAAGCAAACTGTAGGGTAAATTACATTTCATCCTGGGTTCCCCTGTCAATTGCTCGGCTTCTTTTCACAATACACGCTAAGGACGGAGGCACACAGGACTCATCAGTTCTGGATGAGATCATCAAGTTAAATGTAGTCCTGTGCTTTCTGGTCCTTGATTAGAGATCTCTCTTCTTATTGGTTCTTACAATGCATAAAAAGGTCTTCACTGAGAGATTTTCCCAGTGGGGCTTTGACTAAAGTCCTGCTAAAAACTGGACTTTAGTCAAGGCCTCGCTGTAAAGAACACCAGAGATGAAAATGTGCCCCAGAGACCTGCAGGATACAGAAGTAATAGGAAAAGCAAGGACTTTGTGAGAAGAGTCACCCGTTTCTGTTTGCAGTGCAGGAAATGTACTCTAATCTGAAGCCACTGATTCAGCCGTAAAATCTGCGATTCCTAGGTTATCTTTGGATTATGAATTTTCTGAAATGATGATTTTCTTAGTAAGTCTATACATGACAATACTGGAATGTACTGATCTTATGCGCCATTGGAGGCCTCAGTAAGATAATTGCTATGTTGGCAAATAGCCTGCGGCACCTGGGAACCTGAAAATTTAAAGTATAAGCTTCCCCAATAAGTGTTTAGGAACTACGACATGGCATTTCTGAATGTGATCCCAGTAAGCTGCAATTGCAGCACAGTATAACAATCAGCCACCCGCAGGGAGGAATGTAAAACTTCAGGTAGACAGGCAGGATACAGACCCAAGAAGTCCGATATGTTCACCTCCTATTTTTCTTCACAATATTTCCCTTTTGATATTTGGATTCTGGTCCTTGGTAAACTACATTATTTCCTGCCATCTACTTTCACTTTCATATTTTTCTGTCACAGCAAACAATGAGAAGGGAGGTAGAAATGAGTCAGCAGCTCTGATGCGGATCTCCATGGTTACCACAGGCTTTGTTCCTATTGGTGGAATTCAGATCATTCTTCTCATTGTTTGGGGAAAATTTGAATTCACACAGTACTTCAGTCAGAGGCAAGGAAAGCTAATAATATCGTCAGCATAGAGGATCATTCCTAGTTAGGCTCTGGCTATATGCCTGCTCTCAGCTGCAAATATTTATAACTGAAATCTGAATGTACATTGGCCCAGACATAGCAGACTGCTCTTGACAACTATTTGAGGATTACATCAGAGTAATTAGCAGTCAGGTAGTAGTCCATTCTCAGTATCACAGCTCAGTGTCACCTGGTATGGTCTGTGCATCCTGCCCATCTCTGCTTCTGAAACTTCTCCTTCTCTTTAAACCTTTGGCACTATTATCTCTGTCTTGGACACTGGTATCTGCAAAGAAATAATACCCTTAATGTTTTAGTATATGGCAGTGTCAAGGGGAGTCATACTCTTTCCTCTTTTTTCTGAGTTTCATTGTGAAAACTGATATGACATTGCATTTTTTCATGAAAAGAGAATCATTGAACATATTATACAGTAACATATGAAAGCACTATGCTACCTGTCACCAAAGACTCTGAATAGAATAAGATATACAAGAGGAATCCTACTTCTTTTCATCCTATTGCTTTTAAGGTTCCCACAGTCACAAATTTGCTGTTTTGATTGACATAGTCTTTCTGTATTTGCTTATAAATACTCTTGTGCATGATTCCAATGTTTATTGATGATGGCAACGAGGTATTACATACTTCCCTTGAAAATAATTAACACAATAGATATTCTTGTTATTGTGTGTCTTGTTTTATATGCTTTAAAAAAGTGCTGAACTTATCTTTTATGTTCATCACAGACTCTAAGTGTGTATGTCTGCTAGTAATTTTGAGACTGGGAAACATTGGTACTTTGGAATCTAAAGCCTCCATTTCAATCTGTTACAATATTTCCGCCATCTTTAAAATATATGTGTAACAGACTTCCAGGTAAATTTTAAAGACTTGAAACACCATAACACAGGACCATGCAGGCTCTTAATTTTTATAGAAAAAACTTCCCTGCACATCATCATGTTGTTGTCCAACTAGGGACAAAGTAAAATCTCTGATGAGGCTCAAATGATGCTAAGATATATGAGCATATCATTATTTCAGTAGAGTCTGGTAGAAAAACATTTCTTATTTTAATGTAAGTCTGTCATCATCGTAGACGTAGATTCCTAGCCATTAAGGCTGTTCGAGTTGTACCTTTCATCATATAGTCTTAATCACAATATTTACTTGATTTCTTAATATTTTCACCATTATGACAAATATATATATATATATATGAAGACTTCTTACTCTTTTTGTTTTCAAGCATATAGCTAATGAGAATGCAGAATTTTGATCATGCTTATTTCAGTATTAATCTTCAATTATAGCCCAGTAGGTAATCCCATTTAATTTACTAATAATATTGGAAGTATTGACATTCTATGATGATAAAAGTATCATCATTCAAAACATTCAAAACAGGTTCTTTCCACCATTCTGGCAGTTGAAATTGTCTGTGAATCTCTAGTTTTGATTTATAGTCATGACTTTGGCCAATAAACAAATGTAATAACACATCTACTTGAATCTGAGTGAGAAAATCTGATAACCCGCATACTATAAGAAGTTCAGTTTTACAATCTCTCTCCTAATATACTATGAAGCACCTTAATTACTTTCTAATATTTATGTAATTTTATGTATATCTACATGTATGAAATTGATTATACATAATTATAGTTATACACACATATGCATGCAAGTGTATACTTTCTTCACACAATTTAGAATTTCCTACACGGGTACTCTATGTTATTTCATGCTCATTCTTCCTCCTTTAAAATGATGTTTATATTAAAATTATAAAAATAAATCCTACCACTAAACAAAATAATTATATTTTATTCTTTGATACAATTACATACATGGTTATTCCTACTGAGTAAATACTGTTGTGATTTTGTGTAACCAATTTAGCATTGATCTTTTCTAATTTAAAGGCCTATCAATATAACTACACAGAAAAAAATGATCCTTTTATTCTTAGGCTCCAATATTTTTCAGTGGCTTTTTTTCTAAGAGTGTTACTTTTAGAGACTTTTCTACATGTTTTGACTTTTCAGTAGGGGATTTAATTTTTATATATTTATTTTTATTAATTTATAAAAAATTTCCACTTCCTCCCCTCCTCCCAATACCCTCCCACTCCCCCCACTCCCTCTCCAGTCCTAAGAGCAGTCAGGGTTTCCTGCCCTGTGGGAAGTTCAAGTTCCTCCCCTCTCCTTCTGGGCCTAGGAAGGTGATCATCCAAACAGACTAGGATCCCAAAAAGCCAGTACATGGAGACGAAACAAGACCCAGTGCCAATACCAATGGCTTCTCAGACAGCCCCCATGTCAGTCACATTCAGGGAATCTAGTTTGAGTATCAGTCTAGCTGGCCTTGGTGAACTCTCATTAGATCACTCCCCTTGTGTCAATGCGAGGACGTACCCCTCAAGGTCCTGACTTCCTTGTTCATGTTCTCCCTCCTTCTGCTCCTCATTTGGACCTTGGGGGCTCAGTCCAGTGCTCCAATGTGGGTCTCTGTCTTAATCTCCATCCATCAACGGGTGAAGGTTCCCTCAGATCCTGACTTCCTTGCTCACATTCTCCCTCCTTCTGCTTCTCATTTGGAACTAGAGAGTTAAGTCCAGTGTTCCAATGTGGGTCTCTGTCTCTATCTCCATCCATCGCCAGATGAAGGTTCTATGGTGATGTGCAAATTATTCATCAGTATGGTTATAGGCCAAGGCCAGTTCAGACACCCTCTCCTCTGCTGCCCAGGAAAAAATCTGGGGACCTCTCCTTGGACCTGTGGACCCCTTCAGAATCAAGTCTCTTGCAAACACTAAAATGGCTCCCTTAGTTGAGATGTATACTTCCCTACTCCCATATCCATCCTTCCTCCCTCCCTCCATCCTATTCCACCAAGCTATCCCCAATCCCCCCATTCTCTCTTCTCTCTAACCATCTACCCTTACTTCCAGCCCCCAAACTCCATGCAACAAAGTCTTGCCTGGCAATCTTGTACACTTCCAATATCCAGGAGGATAACTATATGATTTTCTTCAGGTTCACCTTCTTATTTAGCTTCCCTAGGATCACGAATGATAGGCTCAAAGACCTTTAATTATGGCTAGAATCCACTTATGGGTGAGTACATACCATATTCCTCTTTTTGGGTCTGGGTATCCTCACTCACTAAAGCGTTTTCTATTTCCATCCATTTGCATGCATAAGTCAAGATGTCATTGTTTTTTTACCATTGAGTAAAACTCTAATGTGTATAAGTACAACACCTTTAAACATGTTTCTATTGAGGGGCACCTAGGTTGTTTCCATGTTCTGGCTATTACAAATAGTGCTGCTATGATCATAGTTGAAAAAATGCTTTTGTAGTATGATAGGGCATCTCTTGGGTATATTCCCAAGAGTGGAATTGCTGGGTCCTGAGAGAGGTTGACTCCCAGTTTACTGAGAAACTGCCACACTGATTTCCACAGTGGCTGCACAAGTTTGCATTCCCACCAACAATGGATGAGTGTTCCCCTCGCTCCACATCCTCTCCAGCATAGGCTATCATTGGTGTTTTTGAGTTTAGCTATTCTGACAGGTGTTAGATTGTATCTCAAAGTTGTTTTGATTTGCATTTTCCTGATCTCTAAGGAGGTTTAGAATGACCTTAAGTGTCTTTTGGCCATTCAAAGTTCTTCTGATGAGAATTCACTCTTCGGTTCAGTACCCCATTTTTTATAGGGTTAATTAGAGTTTTAGTATCTAGTTTCTTTTTTTTAAGGTTATACATTTATTTTATTTTTTTCCAAAGTTTATTAAATTATGAAAGTTTCCATTTTCGCCTCTCCTCCCAACACCCTCCCACTCCCCTCCTCCTCCCCCCTCTCCATCCCTAAGAGCAGTCAGGGCTTCCAGTCCTGTGGGAAGTTCAAGATCCTCCCCCCTCCCTCCAGGTCCAGGAAGGTGATTATCCAAACAGACTGGATCCCATAAATCCAGTATATGTAGAGGAAACAAGTCCCAGTGTCGTTGTCAATGGCCTTTCAGAAAGACTCCGGGCCAGTCACATTCAGAGAATACGGCCACATTCAGAAAATCTGGTTGGATCACAAGCTCGTTCAGTCCCAGTCCAACTGGCCTTGGTGAACTCTCATTAGATCAGTCCCCTTGTATCAGTGGGTGATCGCACCCCTCGCGGTCCTGAGTTTTTTTTTTTACATGTTCTTCCTTCTTCTGCTCCTCATTTGGACCATGGGGGGCTCAGTCCGGTGCTCCTATGTGGGTTTCCGTCTGTATTGCCATCCATCGTCAGATGAGGGATCTATGGTGATAAGCAAAATCTTCATCAGTATGATTATAGGCCAAGGCCGGTTCTGGCACCCTCTCCTCTGTCCAGAGAACAATCTGGGGATCTATCCTTGGATCTGGGATCACATTTATAATCAAGTCTCTTGTAAACCCTAAAATGACTCTCTTAGTTGAGATATATTCCTCCCTGATCCCATATCCATTCTTCCTCCCTCCCCCCATCTCAGTCCCCTGAGTTTTCCCCGTTCCTCCCCTTTTCCCTTCTCTCTAACCCTCTCCCATTCCAACAACCCTCCCACCCACCCCCCATGCACCCGAGGTTACCTCGGACTCTTGTCTATTTCCAATCTCCACGAAGATAAGTACATGATTTTCTTCAGGTTCAGCTTCTTATTTAGCTTCTCGAGGATCTCGAATAATAGGCTCAAAGACCTTTAATTATGGCTAGAATCCACTTATGAGTGAATACATACCATATTCCTCTTTTTGGGTCTGGCTTACCTCACTCAGTAAAGCGTTTTCTATGTCCATCCATTTGCATGCAAAATTCAAGATGTCATTGTTTTTTACCGCTGAGTAAAACTCTAGTGTATATATGTTCCACACCTTTTTTAACCATTCTTCTATTGAGAGGCACCTAGGTTGTTTCCAGGTTCTGTCTATTACAAATAGTGCTGCTATGAACATAGTTGAAAAAATGTGTTTGTGGTATGATAGGGCATCTCTTGGGTATATTCCCAAGAGTGGAATTGCTGGATCTAGAGGGAGATTAACTCCCAGTTTCCTGAGAAACCGCCACACTGTTTTCCACAGTGGCTGCACAATTTTGCATTCCCACCAACAATGGATGAGAGTTCCCCTCTCTCCACATCCTCTCCAGCATAGGCTATCCTTGGTGTTTTTGATTTTAGCTAATCTGACTGGTGTAAAATGGTATCTCATAGTTGTCTTGATTTGCATTTCCATGATCCCTAAGGATGTTGAGCATGACCTTAAGTGTCTTTTGGCCATTCGAAGTTCTTCTGTTGAGAATTCTCTGTTCAGATCAGCACCCCATTTTTTAATTGGGTTAATTAGAGTTTTATTGTCTAGTTTCTTGAGTTCTTTGTATATTTTGGACATCAGGCCTTTATCTGATGAGGGGTTGGTGAAGATCTTCTCCCAGTCAGAAGGTAGCCTTTTTGTCTTACTGATGGTATCCTTTGCTTTACAGAAGCTTCTCAGTTTCAGGAGGTCCCATTTATTCATTGATTCTCTTATTGTCTATGCTACTGGGGTTCTACTTAGGAAGTGGCCTCCTGTGCCTATATCTTGTAGACTATTTCCCACTTTCTCTTCTTTCTGGTTCAAAGTGGTCCAATTAATGTTGAGGTCTTTAACCCATTTGGACTTGATTATTGTGCATGGTGATATATATGGATCTACATTCATTATTCTACAGGTTGACATTCAGTTATGCCAGCACCATTTGTTAAAGATGCTTTCCTTCTTCCATTGCATACCTTTAGCCCCCTTGTCAAAAATCAATTGTTCATAGGTTTGCGGGTTAATACCTGAGTCTTCTGTTCGATTCCATAGGTCGACTTCTCTGTTCTTATGCCAGTACCAAGCTGTTTTCAATCCTGTAGCTGTGTAATAGAGTTGGAAGTCAAGGATGGTTATACCTCCAAAAGTTCCTTTATTATATAAGATTGTTTTGACTATCCTGGGTTTTTTGTTTTTCCATATAAATTTGAATATTGTTCTCTCAAGGTCTGCGAAGAAGTTTGATGGGATTTTGATGGGGATTGCATTGAATCTATAGATTGCTTTTGGTAGAATTGCCATTTTTACTATGTTGATCCTCACAATCCAAGATCTAGGGAGATCTTTCCATTTTCTGGTATCCTCCTCTATTTCTTTCTTCAAACAGCTAAAGTTCTTGTCAAATAGGTCTTTCACTTCCTTGGTTAGAGTTATCCCAATATATCTTATTCTATTTGTGGATATCATGAAAGGTGAAGTTTCTCTGATTTCCCTCCCTGCTTCTTTATCCTTTGTGTAAAGGAGGGCAACTGATTTTTTGGAGTTGATCTTGTATCCTGCCACATTACTAAAGGTGTTTATCAGCTGTAGGAGTTCTTTGGTAGAGTTTTTGGGGTCGCTTATGTATACTATCATATCGTCTGCAAATAACGAGCGTTTAATTTCTTCTTTTCCAATATGAATTTCCTTGATCGCATTATGTTTCATATTGCTATTACTAGAACTTCTAGCACTATATTGACGAGGTATGGAGAGAGTGGACAGCCTTGTCTTGTTCCTGATTTCAATGGAATGGCTAGGAGTTTCTCTCCGTTCAGTTTGATGTTAGCTGTTGGCCTTCTGTATATTGCTTTTATTATATTTAGGTATGATCCTTGTATCCCCAGTCTCTCCAACACCTTTATCATAAACGGGTGTTGAATTTTGTCAAATGCTTTTTCAGCATCTAGTGAGATGATCATATGGTTTTTTTCTTTCAGTTTATTTATATGATGGATTACATTGATAGATTTGCGTATGTTGAACCAGCCCTGCATCTCTGGAATGAAGCCGACTTGATCATAATGGATAATTTTTCTAATGTGTTCTTGGATTCGGTTTGCCAGTATTTTATTTAGAATTTTTGCGTCGACGTTCATGAGTGAGATTGGCCTGTAATTCTCTTTCTTGGTTGTGTCTTTGTGTGGTTTTGGTATTAGGGTAACTGTAGCTTCATAAAAGGAGTTAGGCAATGACTCTTCTGTTTCTATATTGTGGAATACGTTAAGGAGTATAGGTATTAGCTCTTCCTGGAAGTTCTGGTAGAATTCTGCATTGAAACCATCTGGTCCTGGGCTTTTTTTGGTAGGGAGATTTTTGATAACAGCTTCTAATTCTTCGTGACTAACAGGTCTATTTAGATTGTTCACCTGGTCTTGGTTCAACTTCGGTATATGGTACTTATCTAAAAAAATGTCCATTTCTTTTACATTTTCCAACTTTTTGGCATATAAACTTTCATAGTAAGATCTAATGATTCTCTGAATTTCCTCTGTGTCTGTGGTTATGTCCCCCTTTTCATTTCTGATCTTATTAATTTGCATGTTCTCTCTCTGCCATTTGATTAATTTAAATAAGGGTTTGTCAATCTTGTTGATTTTCTCCAAGAACCAGCTTTTCGATTCATTGATTCTTTGGATTGTTTTCTGTGTTTCTATTTTGTTGATTTCAGCCCTCAGTTTGATTATTTTCAGTCTTCTAGACCTCCTGGGTGAATCAGTTTCTTTTTATTCTAGAGTTTTCGAATGTGCTGTTAAGTCTCCAATGTGTGCTTTCTCCACTTTCTTTAATTGGGCACTTAGTGCTATGAACTTTCCTCTTACACTGCTTTCATAGTGTCCCATAGGTTTGAGTATGTTGTGTCTTTGTTTTCATTAAATTCAAGGAAGAGTTTAGTTTCTTTCTTTATTTCTTTCTTGACCCAGGGGTGATTTACTAGTTGACTGTTCAGCTTCCATGAGTTTGTTGGCTTCCTGGGGGAAGCATTGTTGTTGAATTCTAATTTTAATCCATGGTGATCTGACAAGACACAGGTAGTTACTAATATTTTTTTTGTATCTGTGGAAGTTTGCTTTGTTACCCAGTATGTGGTCAATTTCCGAGAAGGTTCCATGAGCTGCAGAGAAAAAGGTATATTCTTTCCTATTTGGGTGGAGTGTTCTATAGATGTCTGTTAAGTCCATTTGATTCAATACCTCCAATAAATCTCTCAATTCTCTGTTTGGTTTCTGTCTGATTGACCTGTCCATTGGTGAGAGAGGAGTGTTGAAGTCTACTACTATTAGTGTGTGTGGTTTGATGACTGCCTTGAGTTCTAGAAGAGTTTCTTTTACATATGTAGGTGCCTTTATATTAGGAGCATGGATATTCAGGATTGAGACTTCCTCCTCATGAATTGCTCCAGTTATGTGTATGAAATGTCCATCTCCATTTCTTCTGATTGATTTTAGTTTGAAGTCGATTTTGTTAGATATTAGAATGGCCACACCCGCTTGTTTCTTAGGTCCATTTGCTTGGAAAACCTTTTCTCAACCCTTTACTCTGAGTAGTTGTCTGTCTTTGTGGTTGAGATGTTTTTCTTGTAAGCAGCAGAATGTTGGATTCTGTTTTCGTATCCAATCTCTAAGTCTGTGCCTCTTTATAGGTGAATTGAGTCCATTGATATTAAGTGATATTAATGACCAGTGGTTGTTGACTCCGGTCATTTTTTTTTTGGTAGTAGAGTGTATGTGTTTTTATTCTTTGATTTGTGCTTGTGAATGGTCGCTAGATGTTCGAGTTATTGTAGGCCGTGTTGGGAATGTTGGATTCGTTATACAGTAATTTCTTCCCTACAACAGAATATCATTAGGCAGAATTTTGTGTCCTAACAAACAGTTTCTGAATAACTGCAAGGAAAAGTATTATTTTTTCTAAGTACTCAGCATATATGGCAGGTTTGTTACCAACTAACTTGAATATTTTATATTAATTATATTTCTTATATGTGCTCTGACATGTGGATTGGTGCCTTTTCTAAGTATAAAAAGTTCATCTTCTTCCCACACCTTCTCATGATACTGAGACTCTTCCATTTTCCCCAACTACTTCTTTGTCTGGTTCTTTAGACTACATTTGTCTTGGTGAGACACAATCTAGTCAGGATCTTTCTTAAATCAATCAAAATGACGTATAATCCCAAAATATAAAGGAATATTACATAACCTGTTTTTGAATAGTTAATACACACTCCCTTTTAATGCATTTTATTCATATGCTGATGGAGACATAAATTGCCATCCTTGCTATCTACTTGAGAAATTTTATGATTAAATTTACTCAAAATAATGTTGGCATACAGTATTTTATTTATGTGTTAAGTCTGAAATATAAATTTTTCCTTTCATATTTCACTTAGTCCATAATGATTACATTCTGGATGCTCATGTCTAGAAACTGAAGAACAAACACATAATCATGGATGTTTAACCTGCTCAGCTGATGCTGAATATTTTACCCCAAGTTGGGCTGTGGTGTACAAGTGCCTTAAACTATGGGATTAATGACCAGGCCCATTTTCATAGTCAGGCTTCCCATCCCATTGTGTGACATGAAGTAAGCATATAAAACAATCTTAAGGAATAAAAACACTGTGACTTTAATTGTTTCCAAAAAGATAAAGAAAACCCAGTAAGGGAAAATATTCCAGTAGTACACACTGTTTTCTATCTATGACTTGCAATTATTCAAAAGAAAATCACACATAAATAACACCAATTTTCATGTAATTGCTCTCTTTTGCTTTTTTAATGTATTTTTATTGCTTGATACATATGGTTTACCAGGTACATTAAAAAGACACATCAGTAAAACAGGCAATTTTACTAGGTATTAGTTTTATTTCATATTAGTATTTCATAGTCCTATTTTTAATTTTATTTTTATTTTGTTCCCAACATATCCAGACTTTGCCAGGTAGTTTTCCAGAGAATGTGTTCCCTAAAATCATAACACAAGATGGATAAGTCCAGGTCTCAGTGCCCCAGACCCTTCAGTCTGCTCCATCCATAGAGTCTCTCCAACATTCAGAGCACTTAGTTTGGTACTATGCTGGTTCCCTCACTGTCAGGCCAGAGGTGTTAGGCTTCCATTAGCCCATGTAAACTGATTCAGTGGGTATTCCAATTATGACCTTAATCCCTTTGCATGGATTCTCATGCACCCCATTCTTCAACTGGTCTTTGGAAGCACAGTGCGATGATAGCCTGTGAATCTCTGCATCTGCTTCCATCAGTTGCTGGATGCAGGTTCTATGATGACTTTTAAGATAGTCATCAATCCGACAACAAGGCAACAACTGTTCAAGCACTCCCTCCACTAATGCATAGGGTCTTAGTTGGGGTCATTCTTGGGAATTCCTGGGAATTCCTTCTATTCCATCTTTGGCTATTCCCATAATGTTTCTGTCAATGACTAAATCTTTTCCCTAGCTCTCTCTTTCCATCCCCCATCTCAACAATCCTGTTCCTTCATGCTTTTTCCTCTCCTCTTCTTTGTCCTTGGTTTCTGTATTCCCTTTCACTGCACCCACATTTTCTCATTTTTCTCATTATATTTGTAATTTTCCCCTTCCCATGGTTATCAATTTTTCCCCTTAATGTTCTCCTTATTACTTAACTTCTCTCTGGTTCTGAGCTGGAGGCTCCCTATTCTATGCTTTACTATTGTTCTTCACCTATGATTAGATACAAACCATTTTCATCATTCTGGTCTGAGTTACGTCACTTAGAATAAAATTTTATAGATTCTCATTTGCTTGCAAATTGTAAGATGTCTTTTTTTTTAACCACTGAGTAGGTCTCCATTGTTTAAATATGCCCGCATTTTTTTATCCTTTTTTTTTTCCGTCAGTGGGCATGGATTTTCTTCCATGCTGCTCTTATTACATGCTTAAGGATTATAGAAGAAGAACCCAGACATTTGCCCACTTGTTGACATTATTATATACCCTTTGGTAAAGATAATTTAACATTGGTGTTTAAAGAAAACCTTATCATATCATATTTGGTGAGTAAGTAGAATACAGTGATCTTTAGAGTAGTTAACTGTATGGTCTGCTATTTATACTCATTATCCTAATTTTTTGCCTTTATGGTTACATTGAAATCTGAGACAGTCAGGTAGCAGTCTCAGTCAGGAATATGTTCATTTGAAAATTTACAAACCTGGAAGTCATTTTTAGAATACTTATTTGTAAAGCAGGCATGTTGGTATTGTACAATTCCAGTACATTAGAGAAGTGTGGTAACAGGAATTGAGATTTTTCTCCTCATTGTCTCAAACTCCAGGAACAATTTAAAAACACATCCTTCTGCTGACTGAGGCAAGGAGAGCTAATAACACTTTCAGCATAGCAGGTCCTTATGAGTCATGCTCTGGATACATTCCATTTCTAAGCTGCCCATCCCTTTAACCAAAATTCGATAGAATAGCACTAATTAACAGTCAATGTAGATATATCACATATTAGTCATTAAGCATGTGTCAGTGTCACCAGAGATGGTTACATTGAATGTCACAAATATGGGTGCTGGATGTGTGAGGGAATGTGGTGTGAGAAGAAATATAGACATTACCTGGGTCACGTGAAACCATAGTATAAAATAACCAGATGTTTAAGAAAGACTCAAATACTTTCTTGGTCTTGATACTGGCATAGAAAATTCATAGCTTTCCGACAATTTCTTAGAACAGTGTATTTATACAGTTGGGAATTTTGGGGATGAGCTAATTGAGTAATTGTAATGCAAAAATGGTCTATAATGTGGATATGCTATGTTGAAGAGATAAGAGAAAGACTAGAAAAGGAAGCAGTGAAACTGAGTTACTAGAAAACAATGGTGACAAGATTTGAATGGAACCTTAGTGATTGCAGATAAATTTTTGAAAGAAAGACAGCATTTGTGTGGATGCATTTGTGGCAGGATTTAAAGACTACTAGAAAGTTCATGGAAGGTATCCATCATAAAACAATCTTGGGTGTTATACCATGGGTGACCTTTGTGTCACATCACTGAGTAATTTCCCATCTAGTTTCAGAAGTAACATTTCTGGTGAGTTTCCACTGATGCACAAATACATAGGTATGAGAATATATGATTAGAAATAATTTTATTTCTATATGATTTTAACAGGAAGAAAATTATTTTCTGTATAGTTTTATAATCATTTTAGTCTCAGTTTCTAGTCCATTAAAGACATGTGGGGTATTCTTCAAAAACATGCTCTTATCATAATCCTCATAGTTATTTCATTTCACCCATGATTATTGGGCCAATTTTATACTAAATAAATCTGCAGATTATTCATGATTCTCACTTTTGTGCCATGTTGCACATGAGAGTGAGAAATTTTATTCCTGCTAATTTAAGCCACTATCATGCAGATTCAACTTCAGTTATATCTCATGTATTCAATTCTTGTGAGGCTTCTAAGAGCAATAGAGAGATTTCTGTTCTATTGGAACAAATGGTAGGAATATCCAAAATGTATGCTTTGCCTCATATTGGGAGGAGCAAATATATTTTTAAATGCTCTTTTCTCTAGAATTTGGAGTTATGGGAATGTCCTTGTCCAAGAAGCAAATCTGATAACAATGTATTACTACCTTTGTTAAAATATTCTCCTATTATTTCATAGTACAAGGGTTTACTTTTCATAATATCTCACCAACTTTACTGTGATTCTTTTCAGTTCCTTTCATATATTTATATAAGTTTATGTATGAAAAATTATATATATATATATATGGGTTTCCTCATATATATATATATGTGTGTGTGTGTGTGTGTGTATGTATATAATTTATTTATCAATTGGTACAATTACTTTATATAGTTTATGATTTCATGTGTAAGTGCAGTATTTATATTACTTCATAATTTTTTCTGCTATTTTCAATAAATTGTCTGCGTTAGAAAATGTCAAAGTAAATACAATAATTAGTAAAGCTATTTGACATTTTTGTGCAAGTGTAAATGTATACGTATCTATCACGAACTGCATAAAAATGGGGTGATTATATGTAACCATTTTAGCTTATAATTCTGAAATTTAAAATTGTCAAAAATATTGTACAGTAAAAGCAGATTTTTTTTTTGCTTTCGCATGAAATTTTTGTTCAAGTCTTTTATCCCATGTGTGGCAATTTGTGAGGGTTTCCCATCTGTGTCAGCATTACAATATCTGATGTCATTGTGCTTACACTATTATTGATGTTTAATTGCATTTGTTTAGTTCTTTTCTTAGGGTTCTTATTTTCTAAACTTATTTTTTTTCTTTTTAATATTCTCTCCTGATGTAAGAGGTGATGTATGCTGTGACTTGGTTTTATTGCCATTGGATAATTAAGAAGATGGCTTCAACCAAAGCCTTTAGAGAGTAAAGCCAGGCTGAAAAAATGATAGAGAGAGTAGACAGATTTTGGAGAAGCTATGTAGCTACTGCTACAGTCAGATGCCTCCACTGTCACCTGACGGAACTTTAACAGTAATTTATGTAGTAGCGAACAGATTTGTGAAGATTGGTAGGTTGAGGATACAACACATGTAAGGTATGCAATTGTCCGAACAGTACTACAAATAATTTAGCTTCTTAGTTATAATTTCAAGTCAGGGCTGCCATGAAATTAACTAGCAGCATGGTCAGCTATATTCACATATAACCTAAGAACGCTTAAAATGGAATGCTAGACATAAAGGAAAGATTTTTGCATGGCTTTTTGATAGTTGCATTTTCTTGGGTAGTCTGTTTTCTAGTAGCAAGCAGAGGCATGTTTTTTTTTTTTTTCAGAGAAGGCTTTCTGACACAGTGGTAGCAGTAAAAACTTTAAGACGCTGTTAAGAAAGCTCCCTGACTCATGCTAGTTGCAGGATTAATTATGATTCTTTCTGGAGGTCTGGCTACAGAGCATTTAACTGGGGCTTAAAAGCAGAGTGTTACACCTTACTTAATGGCAACGCAAACCTGATGAAACCCAAGCCTGGATCTGGGTCTGAGAGAAAGGCTCTCAGAGGCAGTAAACATGCCTTCACCATGATGGACTGAGTGGGACTGACAGGCAATATGACAGAGATAGTCCTATCCATGCCTACATAGCATATAAAAAAGCTTCTGGTCAGAAAACAGTTAAGCTATAAAAAGAAACACCTGCTTGAAAATAAATAAAACAAAGTCTTTAAATAGACAGAGTATAGATAGTAATAGATTAAATGAGTAAAGAAAAATAAGTCATATAAAGATGGAAAATACACAAGGAGTCTGAATTATGTATATTATTGTGTCTTCTTTCAATTTTGACTGTTGTTGCATTGAGTATGGGCCATTTTTTACATCCCGGCCAGCCATCTAGCTTTCACGTGAAATAATCATACAAAACCTGTTTTCATTTAAACACTGCCTGGCCCATTAGCTATAACTTCTTATTGGTAGTGCTTGCATATTAATTTAATCCATTTCTATTATATCTGTGTATCGCCACGTGTCTGTGGCTTACCAGCAAGATTCAAACCAGCATTGTCTCAGGCAAGTGATCCATGGCATCTCTCACTCTTTCTCTTTTCCCAGCATTCAGTTCTGTCTGCTCCCTGCCTACCTAAGTTCTGTCCTACCAACTAGGTCAAGGGAGTTTCTTCATTACCAATGAAGCAGCACAGAAACTGAAGGCACTCCCACACCAGATTGTAAATGACTTAAGTACAGAGGCACATTATATAGTATGTGGTGCTAATATAAACCAGCATATATGTTTTTTTAATTTATAAAACTTTATTAATTTATAAAAGTTTCCGTTTCCGCCCTTCCTCCAAAAACCCTCCCACTCCCCCCACTTCCTCTCCTCCTCCCTCTTCATCCCTAAGAGCAGTCCCTCTTCATCCCTAAGAGCAGTCAGGGTTTCCTACCCTGTGGGAAGTTCAAGTTCCTCCCCTGTCCCTCCAGGTCCAGGAAGGTGAGCATTCAAATAGACTGGATCCCAAAAATCCAGTATATGCAGAGGAAACAAGTCCCAGTGTCATTGACAATAGCTTTTCAGAAAGACCCCGTGCCAGCCACATTCAGAGAATCTGTCCACATTCAGAGAATCTGGTTGGATCACGTGCTCGTTCAGTCCCAGTCCAACTGGCCTTGGTGAACTCTCATTAGATCAGTCCCCTTGTATCAGTGAGTGAATTCACTCCTCATGGTCCTACCTTTCTTGTTCATGTTCTCCCTCCTTGTGCTTCTCCTTTAGACCTTAGAGGCTCAGTCCAGTGCTCCACTGTGGGTCTGTTTCTCAATCTCCATCCATCAACGGGTGAAGATTCCCTCTGATCTTGCCTTCTTTGCTCATGTTCTCTTTCCTTCTGCTTCAATACATACCATATTCCTCTCTTTGGGTCTGGGTTACCTCACTCAGTAAAGCGTTTTCTATGTCCATCCATTTGCATGCAAAATTCAAGATGTAATTGCTTTTTACCGCTGAGTAAAACTGTAATGGATATATGTTCCACACCTTTTTTAACCATTCTTCTATTGAGGGGCACCTAGGTTGTTTCCAGGTTCTAGCTATTACAAATAGTGCTGCTATGAACATAGTTGAACAAATGCTTTTGTGGTATGATAGGGCATGTCTTGGGTATATTTCCAAGAGTGGAATTGCTGGGTCCTGAGGGAGGTTGACTCCCAGTTTACTGAGAAACCACCACACTGATTTCCACAGTGGCAGCACAATTTTGCATTCCCACCAACAATGGATGAGAGTTCCCCTCTCTCCACATCCTCTCCAGCATAGGCTATCATTGGTGTTTTTGACTTTAGCTAATCTGACTGGTGCAAAATGGTATCTCATAGTTGTTTTGATTTGCATTTCCATGATCGTTAAGAATGTTGAGCATGACCTTAAGTGTCTTTTGGCCATTCAGTGTTCTTCTGTTGAGAATTCTCTGTTCAGATCAGCACCCCATTTCTTAATTGTGTTAACTAGAGTTTTATTGTCTAGTTTCTTGAGTTATTTGTATATTTTGGAGATCAGACCTTTGTCTGATGAGGGGTTGGTGTAGATATTCTTCCAGTCAGAAGGTAGCCTTTATGTCTTACTGATGGTGTCCTTTGCTTTACAGAGGCTTCTCAGTTTCAGGAGGTCCCATTTATTCATTGATTCTCTTATTGTCTGTGCTACTGGGGTTCTACCTAGAAAGTGGTCTCCTGTGCCTATATCTTGTAGACTACTTCCCACTTTCTCTTCTATCTGGTTCAAAGTGGTCAGATTAATGTTGAGGTCTTTAATCCATTTGGACTTGAATTTTGTGCATGGTGATAGATATGGATGTACTTTCATTCTTCTAGAGGTTGACATTCAGTTTTGCCAGCACCATTTGTTAAAGATGCTATCCTTCTTTCTTTGCATACCTTTAGCTCCCTTGCCGAAAATCAAGTATTCATAGGTTTGTGGGTTAATATCTGGGTCTTCTATTCGTTTCCAATGGTCTATTTCTCTGTTTTTATGCCAATACCAAGCAGTTTTGAATACTGTAGCTGTGTAATAGAGTTTGAAGTCAGGGATGGTTATACCTCCAGAAGTTCCTTTATTATACAAGATTGTTTTGGCTATCCTGGGTTTTTGGTTTTCCATATAAACTTGATTATTGTTCTCTCAAGGTCTGTGAACAAGTTTGATGGGATTTTGATGGGGATTACATTGAATCTATAGAATGCTTTTGGTAGAATTGCAATTTTTACTACGTTGATCCTCTCAATCCAAGATCATGGGAGATCTTTCCATTTTCTGGTATCCTCCTCAATTTCTTTCTTCAAACACTTAAAATTCTTGTCAAATAGGTCTTTGACTTCCTTGGTTAAAGTTACCCCAAGATATTTTATGCTATTTGTGGCTATCGTGAAAGATGAAGTTTCTCTAATTTCTCACCTTGCTTCTTTACCCTTTGTGTATTAGTGGGCAACTGATTTTTTGGAGTTGATCTTATACCCTGCCACATTGCTAAAGGTGTTTATCAGCTGTAGGAGTTCTTTGGTAGAGTTTTTTGGGGTCGCAAATAACAAGAGTTTAACTTCTTCCTTTCCAATTTGAATCTCCTTGATCCCCTTATGTTGTCGTATTGCTATTGCTAGAACTTCAAGCACTATATTGAAGCGGTATGGGGAGAGTGGATGGCCTTGTCGTGTTCCTGATTTCAATGAAATGGATTTGAATTTCTCTCCATTCAGTTTGATGTTAGCTGTCGGCTTGCTATAAATAGCTTTTATTATATTTAGGTATGATCCTTGTATCCCCAATCACTTCAACACCTTTATCATAAAGGGATGTTTAATTTTGTCAAATGCTTTTTCAGCATCTAATGAAATGATCATATGGTTTTTTCTTTCAGTTTATTTTTATGATTGATTAAATTGATAGATTTGAGTATGTTGAACCAGCGCTGCATCTCTGGGATGAAGCCTACTTGATCATAATGGATAATTTTTCTAATATGTTCTTGGTTTCGGTTTGCCAGGATTTTGTTGAGAATTTTTGCGTCAATGTTCATGAGTGAGATTGGCATGTAATTCTCTTTCTTGTTTGTGTCTTTATGTTTGTTTTGGCATCAGGGTAACCGTAGCTTCATAAAAAGAATTTGGCAATGACTCTTCTGTTTCTATATTGTGAAATACCTTAAGGAGTATAGGTATCAGCTCTTCTTGGAAGTTCTGGTAGAATTCTGCATTGAAACCATCTGGCGCTGGGCTTTTTTTGGTCACGAGGTTTTTGATAACAGTTTCTCATTCCTTGCAACTAACAGGGTTATTTAGATTGTCCATCTGGTCTTGATTTAACTATGGTAAATGGTATTTATCTAAAAACCAATCCATTTCTTGTACATTTTCCAAGTTTGTGGCATACAAACTTTCGTAGTAAGATCTAATGATTCTCTGAATTTCCTCTGTGTCTGTGGTTATGTCCCCCTTTTCATTTCTGATTTTATTAATTTGAGTGTTCTCTCTCTGCTGTTTGATTAGTTTGGCTAGGGGTTTGTCAATCTTGTTGATTTTCTCCAAGAACCAACTTTTTGTTTCGTTGATTCTTTGGATTGTTTATTGTGTTTCGATTTTCTTGATTTCAGCCCTCTGTTTAATTATTTCCAGTCTTCTACTCCTCCTGGGTGAGTCTGCTTCTGTTTTTTCTAGAGTTTTCAGATGTGCTGTTAAGTCTCTAATGTGTGCTTTTTCCATTTTTTTTATGTGTGCATTTAGTGCTATGAACTTTCCTTTTAGCACTGCTTTCATAGTGTCCCATAGGTTTGGGTATGTTGTGTCTTTATTTTCATTGAATTCAAGGAAGACTTTAATTTCTCTCTTTATTTCTTCCTTTACCGAGTGGTGCGGGAGAACTGTCTGTATTCTGTCAATCATATTTTAATAAAACACTGATTGGCCAGGCAGGCAGTGTAGGCGGGAAAGCCAGACAGGAAATAGAGGTGGAGCAGAGACTGGGAGTATTCTGGCAAGCTGAAAGCTCCCTCCGCAGTTCTGCCCAGACCACCGGAGAGGAAAGATGTAAGCTGCCCCGCTGGAAAAGGTACTGAGCCATGTGCTAAAGTAGATAAGGATAATGGGGTAACATAAGTTATAAGAGCTGATAAATCGCCTGACCTAATGGACCAATCAGTTTATAATCTTATGGAGTCCCGTCTGTGATTTTCTTTGGGGTTTGCTGGCTGTGGGGTACCAGGCGAGACAGAAACCCCAACAAGCCGGCCCCTCATGTTACAGAATGGCACCCACGAGGATAACTGCATCCACAGAAAGCCTGAGGAAGCTTGGGAAAGACTAGAGTAAAGCATTTCGGTTTTCATCCGTAGCAGGAAAAAAGCTGTGCTGTTTTAAAATGCCAGCTTTCTGGGCCGTCCTGCCAGGGAAAACTCTGACTCTTTCAAGCAGGCAGTCCAGACTATGGAAACACTGTTGCAGCTTGCTTCCTTGCAAGGACCTTGAAAAGCCTTAAGAGCTTTTGACTGTTGTTTTCTCCATATTCCTTAGCAAATTAAAGACCCATGTGGTCAGAAAAACAGAGATATACAGTAAAGAGAGATTCAAAGAGTAAGAAAACCTCTAAATGGTTTACATTGTGTTAAAAATATATACAGGATAAAGGTTAAAGTTCTCAGAGTAAAAAAAGAAAAAAGAAAATAAAGAAAACAACGAGTAGCCTGGGAGGCAGAGACAGATGGATCACTGGGAGTTCAAAAATAGCCAGGTCTACAGAGTTATTCCAGGACAAAGATATGCAGAGAACCTGTCTCCAAAAGCTGAAAGTAAAAGTAAAAATAAAGAAATAAAGGTTAAAATAAAGCCACGTAAAGATGGAAAATACACAGAGAATCTTGATACTGTATGCTATTATGCTCTCTTTGATTTGTTTGAATGCTGAGGAAGGAGAAACAGCTGCTAAAAGATACTTGCTCATAAATGCTGCAGAATTAACCCAAAATAGGTATTTTGAAAATATCTTGGCTTCAGAATTGAAGTCAAAATGTATGATACTTTGGAGAAGAGATTTTACTTTTGTTTTCACAGAAAATGAGAGGCTCCGAATTTATTCAGAGTTAAGAAAATTCATCTTTGACCAAGGGAGACCACCTGAGCAATCTCCAGTAGGAACAGATGGCCCAGATGTCTGAGTTCTTCATCCAGAACAGGTTCAAGACCGCTGCCTGAGATGATCAAGACTCACAGGATACTTCAGTCAGGACTTGATCATAACTCTAAATTTTCTTTAGGTCCCCATAAGATTATCAGTGCCCCCAACCAGCAGGAAGTAGCCTTGAATACTATGCCCACACTCCCAAAAACTGGACTATGGATATTTTCCTTTGTTTGTTTGTTTGTTTGTTTTCAAATAAAAGAGCGGGAAATGGTACGGGAGAATTGTCTGTATTCTGTCAATCATGTTTTAAATAAAACGCTGATTGGCCAGGCAGGAGGTGTAGGCAGGAAAACCAAACAGGAAGTAGAAATGATGCAAGGAGAGCAGGAGAATTCTGGGGAGGAGGAATTTGATTCCTCCCACTCCTGCCAAGATCACCAAAGCCGCAGGATATGAACTGCCCCACTGAAAAAGGTATTGAGCCACATGGCTAAAACAGATCAGAAAAATGGGTTAATCAAGATGTAAGCATTAGCTAAAAAGAGGCTAGACCTAACGGGCCAATCAGCTTTATAACTTATAGAGACCTGTGTGGTACTTTTCTCTGGGGCCTCCCAGCTGTGGAGTATCAAGTGGGGACAGAAAACCCAAATAAGAAACAGGCCCCTTCATGTTATGGAAAAGGTACTGAGCCATGTGCTAACGTAGATAAGGATAATGGGGTAACATAAGTTATAAGAGCAAATAAGCAGCCAGACCTAATGGGCCAAATACTTTATAACCTTATGGAGTCCTGTATGTGATTTTCCTTGGGAGTTCCAGCTGTGGGGTACCGGGTTTTCTTTAATAATTTTGGTGAATATATTTTCTGGGCCTTTGAGCTGTAAATCTTCTCCTTCTTCTACACCTATTATTCTTAGGTTTGGCTTTTTCATGGTGTCCCAGATTTCCTGGATGTTTTGTTTTAAAACTTTGTTGGATTTGCTTTGTCCTTAAATCATTGAGTTTATTTCCTCTACAGTATCTTCAGTGTCTGAGATTCTTTCTTCTATATCTTGTATTCTGTTGGGAATATTTGTCTCTGCAGTTCCTATTTGTTTACCCAGATTTTCCATACCCAGCCTTCCCTCAGTTTGTGTTTTCTTCATTACATCCATTTCATTTTTCAAGTCTTGAACTGTTTCCCTTACCTGTTTGATTGCTTTCTCTTGGATTTCTTGTTTTTCTTGGGTATCTTTACGAGATTTATTCATTTCATCTACCTTTTTGTTTGTTATCTCCATTTCTTTTTGGCAGATTTTCACCTCCTGTTTAAGTTCCTCTATTATTTTCATATAGTTCTGCATAGAGTCGATTTCTTCTATTTCTTCTGGAGTAGGGTGTTTAATTCTTCTAGTTTCGTGATCCCTGGATTCTGGTGATGTCATGTTGCCTTTCAGGTTGTTTGAGGAATTCTTGCATTGACGCCTGACCATCTCTTCCTTCAAATGGAGCCAGGACAGTCTTGGTGTCTTGGTTCAGTTTTTGCTGTGACTGACTTTCTGGGTGGATCTCTTCAGTGCAGGAGCAGGAAATGTTCCTGTCCCTCTAGGTGGTACTCCTCAGTACCCTCTGGATGGAACTCCTCAGCACAGAGAGAGGGTTATCTGGTATTCCAAGGACACCACAGACAAAAGGGCAAACGTGGGGACAGGGCAGGGTCAAGTGGAACACAGAAGACCCTGCAGCAGAAGCTGAGAGGAGGGTGCTGTGATTTCTTCTGGGACAGTCCATCCCGGATAGCACACACTCACCTCTCTGGATGGAACTCCTCAGCACTGAAATAGGGATAGTTGGTATTCCAAGAACACAGGAAACAAAAAGGAGACCTTGGGAGCAGGGTAGGATCCAGTAGAACACAGAAGACCCTGCACAGAAGCTGGGGTAGGGGGCTGTGCTCCCATGAGTACTATATTTATGTTATTTTACACTCAATTCTGTTTCTTTCTTTAAAAATATATGTATACTAAAATTGTCAGAATAAAACCTACTATATAATAAATTTTGCACTGCCCCTCAGGTAAATCAAATGAGACCCTAGAGGAGAGTGAGAATGTGATGCGACAAGAAACACAGGATTTGGAGACAAGACAGGATTCTGATCAAGTCTTGTTTATCCAAGGAAATAATCCAGGTAAATATAGGGTAAGGGAAAGAAGGAAATTTTCCTTGTGTACATGGGTCACTAAGCAACATATTGGCAACCTAACTATGATCTAATCATCAGGCTTAAAGTCCCTAACTCAACATAAAGAACACTTACAATGTTCAGAACATGGGAACAATGGATCAATAACTCTTTGCAGAGATAGTATTTGACAGATCAGGACAGAATGAGAAGTCAAGCATAACAGAGTGGGAGAAATTGATTCAAGGAGCAGTAAGTCTCCCACAGGTTCCCCTTATTATTTTTATTAATTTTAGACAGCTGAAAGTCACTTGAGGGAACTGTCACTGTCTTAGGTTGGTGAAACATCCTGTAGCCCCATCCTTAGTCATCATAGGAAGACAGAACTGCTTTTGCTTTGTTCCTGTCTTAGTTAACATGCTTAACTTAGGTATACATCCTCCCATTACCTGTCTCTCGCTAACCAGTCCATCACACCAAGATTAAAGGCAATTTTCTGTGAACCTCATGTGTGCATGATCTTACCAGTTAAACTTTGTCATTCTTTTTTCTGTTGGCCACGTCCAATTATGATAATGGACTTGTACAGTTTTCATTTTCTTTTATACTTTAAATGTTAGTTGACTCATACACCTGTTGTTCTATAAATGCCATCAACTAAAATGCAAAGATCCTAGTGAAACAAAATTAATAAGCCAAGCAAGGATGCTTACAAGGGAAGAAGGTAGGGGACACATTGCTAATGCCTCCATACCATTCATAAGGAGGGCAAAATAAAGCTTTTAGTAGGATTTTGGTTATTGGCCAAATTAAAAAAAATACACTGAATGAAAGAAAAAGTATACAGAAGCAAAGCTCTTCCATCATTATGCCTGGCAATGGGTGATGAACTGAACTCAAAGGCCACTTCCTTATAGTGTTCAGATTCTGACAGAACGTTTGAGAAATGTGCAGAGAAAGTATGATTACATCTATGCTTGGTCTGTCAAGCAACTGTTTCCCAGCATCGTCTCATCTGTCTCAGGAAGACCCTGCAATCTAGGCCAATTGTGTCCCAAGAACTTTCTCCTTTCCCATTTTTATTTGAAGCCAAAAGATGTTTTAACCATTAAATATGTAAATTTTTGCATATTTACTGGTTGAATCAAATATTTATACATAATCAAGAATAAAAGAAACAAAAATGATTACAATAAGCATACTTCTGGAGATATGAGAATACTTTCTGAAAATCTTTAAGAATATTTAAATTTGTCAGCAAAAATTTGTGCAATGGTGTAAGCATCCAAATCAGGAAATGATTCAGCAAAAGTAAATCCTATATTATCATCTAAGTGATCAACAGGAGATTGAGTAGAGATATTATCCAAAACATAAGCTTGAATAACATTTCAATTATGTAAAGAATCATTATAAGCCAAATCAGTAAAGCAAAAAATGTTTGATTTCCAATCATGATGCATGGTAATTTGTTCTTGTAAAGGTAGATATATTTTCCCAACTATTCCATAGTTTTCTTAAGTACATCAATCTCTTTCTGAAGCTGAGTACCTATTTGTGCCTGCTCTATCCATAGTTCATGAGAGTCTTTATGCCATTGCTCTACAAAGTGTTTTGTCTGCAAGGACATATGTAAAGCAATACCAGCCACAGAAGCAGAAGCAACAACAACAATAAGATTAAGAATTACAGGTATTATGATACCGAACATGTGCTTTGT